>NC_049997.1:5877638-5890929 GCF_000003815.2 Branchiostoma floridae | reverse complement strand
AGACCTGTTTTGTTTTGTCAAAGCAAAGTGTGCTGTTCAGATTGTGGTGATCATTTTCGCGATAAGTAGAATCTGAAGCATTTGTGGTGGTTTTGAGTTTGCGATAGTGATATGTAATTTACTTACATATACGTGTACAATAATGGAAACACCAACTGTCTGACAGAATGCCATAATCGGGCAAGGGTGCTACAGATGGGTAGAGCAGTCACTTTCAAAACATCATGTATAGTTACCTGATGATGTTGATGAATTTAAAACAAGGGGCTAGGCAGGCAGAATAGGGAACAAAAATATTTCGTCGCATCCGAGGTCCTTGTAAAACTGCAAACACACAACCATAACAAACTTAAATGAATTTTACACTACAGTATTGTCTAAAGTTGTGAATACTTTCTAAGTCACTTCTCTATCATAACAATAAAGTCCCTAAAGTCACACACAAAAGCTAGGCGCACATGCACATGCGCGCTCGCTCACACACACACACACAAACTTTAAGGTAAATGAAACAACAATACTCGTGTATATTCCAAAGTAGGTTTATTTGCTGGTAGCTCCATTTTTTTATTTGTTTGAGAAAAAAAAATATTTCTGTACTTGAACTTTACTTTAGCATGAATTTGATTTGCTCATGTAAACTTCTGAAAAAAAAAAAGTACAGTGTATTTCTGTACTAATACTTTACTCTTATAATTTACTCATTTAGACTTCTGAAAGAAAACAGTATTTCTGTACTAGTACTTTACTCTTAGCATGAAAAAAAGTAATTTACTCATTCAGACTTCAGAAAAAACAACAGTATTTTTGTACTAATACTTAAGTCTTACAATTTACTAATTTAGACTTTTGAAGAAAAAAAAACAGTATTTCTGTACTTAGTTTGCTCTTAGCATGAAAGAAATTTATTCAGACTTCTGAAAAATCAGTATTTCTGTACTAGTATATTTCTGTACTTAATAACTCTGCATGAAAGTACTCATTTAGACTTTTGGGAAGATTGCAAAATAATTTACAAAATGAATGATTGAAATATTGAATGATTAGAAATGAATTGAAAAAAATAAACAAAAAATGACCAAAAGAAACTGTGGTGGTGCTTGTTTGTCCATCATATTCACCACCTCACCCCAAGGGGTGTCTTGCCATCTTCGCATGGCGTATGTGGTGGAAGTGACGCTGGGCCCAAGCCGATGGGTGAATTCCAGAATAGCCTTCAGATATTTATTGCATCCTTTGAAAACTAGTGATAATAAATTAGTGGCCTCTGATGATAATGTTCAATCCTTTTGTACACCAGCTCTCTAGTCTTGTGTATTGTTCGAGTAAGTTTATCGAGTTACCAACGCGGGGTGGGAGGCCGAGGGGGGCTTTCTGCCATGTCTCCCACTTTCTTTTGCAAGTTGTCAAGTCTACCCTCTAGCACATCCTGCCGTCTCAGTACTTGGCCCAACTCGCGAATGGCTTGCACTTCAGCTGACGTGGCGACATGTTGAAGCTGACGAGAAAGAGCTGATTCAATTGACTCTTCAATAATAGCTTTCAAGTCAGTGACCGAAGTCGACGCCATGTCTATGCTGCAACTGTTCCCTCGAGGACGGATGCAGACGCTGTCCGATTATGCACCAATCCGGGTTTGCTTTACAAAACACGCCACTGCACGAACTTGCTGATGAAGTTGTCACTGATATGATACTACATGTATAACATATAACTCTGAAAAGAAAACGACTCTTGAATATGCCTTGACGCTCTGGTTACGCTCCGAGATAGAGAATAAAATGATGCATAGATGATTCCGGGAAGATCTTCAAGATTCTGCGCAAACACTTGTTTTGAAAAAAACATTGAGCTTGTGTTTGATGTTTGCTGACTCCTTCCAGCACTCTGCTCCGAGCTCCACACAGGAGTACACTGAGCGCATTGCTCTTGTAGATCTTTACTTTGTGCTGATATTTATGCTGGTACTTCTCCATACAGGCCTGAGGATTGCAAAAGGGGAGGTGAACGTTTCTAAGTCCAGTCTTAATACGGTTCCCTATATATCCTCTTATAAGATGGTATATATTTTTTTATGTAGCATATCTCATCAGTACCATTTTACAAAACCGACGCCATCATAAGGGTTATTCTCATTATCATCGGAAGCTTGAAGGAGTGCTTTTTGTTGTCTCTGTCAATGCATCCTGCCTACTTAATCTGACAGTTTGAGAAGTCCCTAGTACGTTACACTTTGTTGGTACAGTGTTGATCTCAGTTCATGTTGTGGACACATCTTTGCATCCTTAAGCTTTGTATATTACCCATCCAACTATTTTCCAACAAGCCCGGGTTGACTTGTACGACTTCCTTCTCTGTTCTGCATACCCTGCCAGGATTACAAGCGGTGTTGTCTCCCATGCTGTTTGAAGAAGCAAAATAACAAGGTCGCATACATCCTAGTATACAGTGGACATGGCGATATATAAATTCATTGTCAATCAGCTTCAATCATGATGAATTTGCTTTGATCTTCGAGCTTCTATATCATAGATTTTCCATTTAAACACTAATTCTGGGATCATTGAAATCTTATGACTGAAAGAAAGAAGACACGGGTACTCAACGGGCAGTTTATCAATTTTTTTTGTCAATGACCACCCCGGCCCTCCGTCCAGATAAATATCGTCAAGTCCCTTACTGTTGTCTTCTGGATTATGTTCTTCCACCTCCGGCTAACAGTCCGCCAGCTCTCCAAGTCTGCCATTGGGACTTGGGTCAGAATGTTCTGAAGAAAATTTTCAGGGAGGACGTCAAAACTACAACCGACACACAGACCAGTGGCAGGAGTGTTCACAGTTGCAACTTGACAATTCTACATACGACTACAGGGCAGCAGTTCACACATCTATTTGCTCTCGGGCACGGAAGTGCATCGCTACAACCCGAGACAGGACCGTTGGTACATGCAGAGCCAGTTCTCCAAGTCTGCCATCTGTAGTTGGGCCAAAATGTTCTGAAGAACATTTTCAGGGAAGACGTGATGTCATCTTCCAATTTCCCAACTCAGGTTCAGGGTCAAGATTGTCTATCGAAATGACCTCTTCGCCAACGTCAGCTAGTTCCCCAAGTCTGCCATGGGGAGTTGGGCCAGAATGTTCTAAATAACATCTTCAGGAAAAACGTCAAAACTTTCAGAAGTTGGCACCTCGCCATATTGGATTGCAGTATCCGTTACTCTCCAAGCAGATGTTAGACTCCCACTAAACAATCGCCTACAATATATGAAGTGGGAACTAGCTAGCAGGAGCTTTCCTTAGTCTGTGTTTTGCATCGTTGTAACTAAAGAAACAGGTCAGTACATGGCAAACAATAAAAAAATATGTACAATGTATAAATGAGAACTTGCTAGATTATAAACATTCTCTAGTCTATGTTTTAAATCGTTGTAACTAAAGAAACAGGTTGGTCCGTTATGTAGTAGAGGGACTCCGCCTCCGCCACACTAGGCTCAAGTTCATTCCACTCTTTGATGGTCCAAGGGAAGAACGAGAGCCTGTAATAGTTGTTCTTACTCGAGATGGTCTGCAGTTTGGTTCCGGTTCCGACTGACAACTGCCGGGGCCTCTTGGTTCTTAGACCAACTATCTCCTAACTTGATCTTGTTTGCAAAGGACAGAGGACAACGGCGGGCCGTATGTCCCTCTGCCCTGCAGCTGAGGCACACCACATCATTAGTGCGAAGGTCTGCAGCTCGTAGCCCGCAAGAACGTCATTCAGTAGGGGCTTGGTAACTTGTTGTCTCTGCTCTTCCTGGTACTTCACGCGTGCCCTGGCTTGCCACGAGTAGGTCTGGCGACAGGGAGGTTGTCTTGACCGGGACGGATGAGAGCCTGTGTCCTGTTGTATCTTCTCCCTCACCTGAGGTAGCTGTTGACCACGCATCTTGTGCTATGTCCACCAATTTGCTGTCTTTCCTGAGCTTGCCTGGCTGTGTCTTGTATTTGTGGCCGCCTCTCGTTCCTTAGCCGGGAGAAAGATTCTTCGTTCAACGAGCCGCTTGTTCGTATATGCATACCTATGCTTTTCTCGTTAACAAGCCAAGTCCCTTACTGTAGTCTTCTGGACTATGTTCTTCCACCTCCAGCTAACAGTCCGCCAATTCTCCAAGCCCAGAATGTTCTGCAGGACATTTTCAGGGAAGTCAAAAGTTCATGTCATCAATGCTTTAAAGAAAAGTATATAGGAAAGATGGAACCAGAGCACACCCATTCGCCGTACTTTCTCGCTCATTTATCTATTTATCTATATCTGTATAGCCGGTATAACCGCCGTTCGGCGTAACACACCAGCTTCGCAGGCACGCGTCGCGGCAGCAGCTGGTTATATTACACCGAACGTCCCGGCACACCTCCCTTTCATCAGTGACTTCAACATAAGCTGCTTTATCTAAGACTTCAGGGAAGAGGAAAGGCCTGGCCGGCATGTTCCTGAATGTACCCCTGTCCTCGACCATTCCCAGGTTTTTCATCAAAAAGATATCTCCTTCCCCTTCGCTCACGTAAGTGCACCCGGCGTGCTGCCCACTTGTCGAATCCTTCAACTCTTTTTTTAAATGTTCTGTCAATATCCTGGCCTGCTCCTCCTCATGGGGTGTCTCAAGCTTTGCCTTTTTAGCAGGATCTTTCCGCGCTGGTTTCTCTTCCTCTTGGGCACTGGAACTGAGGAGGGACCCGGCTGAGGCTCTGGTAGGTTGTTGGGGTCTTCAGCTAGCTGCGGGTTCACGGCGCTGTCAATCATGTCAACGTTCATCACATCCTCCTTTACTTTAATTTATACACTCGTTTACTTCATTTGCTAAAGTCCTCGACTTCCGCACTCAGAACAGATGGAAGAAAAGTTAAACAAAAAGATAAAAAGAAGTAAGACAGATGGAGCAAGGCGAGAGCAGTCTTTGTACTTGTTGGATACAAGTGGCGCCATACAAGTCACATGGCAGGTTCTAGAGATGGGTTATCTGAAGACAAGTCTGAAGGTTTATTGTAGAATTTTTCAAACGTAGAAGCATTAGCCCAATTAGCTGCTTTCATGGTGTAACCCCGGCTTTGTGGGCAACAGAAGTTGAGGTAGACCTAACAGAATGACTCGTGAAGTCTTTGGTGTTTACATACCTGCTTGAGACAACCCTAGCTTGAGCCAAAGTGGCTGGTCCCACAGCCTTGTGAGGTTTGACTAAACTCCGGAAAACTCGTGTGTCTGATGTGCCACTGTTCGACCAAAATATGCTCGTAAATAGAACACTGGTCCAAAGATTCTTCTTCACAGATTTAGCCAAAAACAAAGAATGCGAAGGTTGAGCTGGTCGAGATGTTTTCGTAACCTTACTGATAACATTTTAGCTTTGAAATGAACCAAGATGGCGGCCATGACCAGACGCGCATCGTATGAGCTCCGCCTGTAAATAACTCTCAGAGCGGTTGCTTGTGTCGCAGAGTTTTTTATACAGTTTATTTCGACTTCTGTTCATAGTTCCTTTATACTTTAAACTTTTAAGACATCCAGCAGTGCTCTACCACCATGGTTCGAGAGAAAAACGCAGATTTCGAGTCGCCGGAGAAGACAAAGAGATATCGCACTAGATCGGGCAAGACCAAGCCGTGGAATACACCGGCGAAGGAAATCCAGGACTTTGAGCAGGTTACAGAAGATCACACAGACTCAAGCAAGACAAAGGTATGTAACCTCAAAATCCGTACAACCCCAGACCGCGTTTCGTTGTGGATTGATGCTAGCAGAGTTTACTTCGATCGTTCGCTCGCGGAAGACACAGGATACAAGTTCACTTGGAAGAAGGGTAACGTTAACCATCCCCAGCTTTCGGTTACTGATCCCACTTGGTCAGGAGAGAACGCCAAAGTCGTCACCATTCACTACTACCATACGGGTACAATTCTAATCCATGGGAAAGGTACACCCTGGTTCGCTAAAGACGTCTTTCCGCAAATCAAGAAAGAAGTCGATAGTATTGCCGACGTCGCTTTGGGGCAAGATGGCGGACTTGAGAATGAAGGACTTGAAGGCGGGAAAGTTGAGACAAAAGACGACGACACTAGGACAATAGAGTCTACCTCTGAGTGTGGCGCACAAGATGGCGGACTTATGCATAAGGAACTTGAGGCTGACGTAGATAAAACAAAAGACGACGACGCTAAGACAATAGAGTCTACCTCTAAGTGTGGCGCACAAGATGGCGGACTTATGCATAAGGAACTTGAGGCTGACGTAGATAAAACAAAAGACGACGACGCTAAGACAATAGAGACTACCTCCGAGTGTGAAGCGTCCGCCATGACAGCGCCTGACAGTGACTTAGAACAGACAACAAACTTGGAGCCTGTAACTGTTGATTTGACCAAGGATCTGGCCGTAGAGAAAGACATCCTAGCAGAAAACACAACTCCAAAATCGCTCAGGTCTCCTTCTATCCGCAAAGTACTGGGAGGTCTTGAGAACATTTTCCTTACTCCATTCACAAAAGTACGGAAGTCTGCAGGTAAAAACAAGATGGGGAGTAACCCACAACTCTCAAACCCACGATCGCGCCAAGCTCTAAAGATGGACCTTCCAAAAGAGCCAGAAACAAGTGCAAAGCTCCCCAGTACTGACTATGAAAATATGTACACAACGCTGGTGGACGATATAAACGAGCTGAAGACCCTGGTTTTCAGCAACAAGGTAACTATGGACAAACAAGGAAAACTAATCGCTAGTCTACAAGCCAACCTGCAGAACAGGAAAGTCGTGATTGACAAGCAATCTCGACAAATTGAGAACCTTGGCTCTGAACTTCAACGTCAACGTGAAATCACGAAGAACCTGACTGACACACTAGCTTCTCAGAAAGCCGACCATGACGCTTTGCAAGCTCAAGTTCTCATCCTGACGAACCGTGCTCAAACATCCAACACTCCGACAAGACCAGTAGATAACAAAGCTCAGAAGGATGACTCCAGAATGACGAACAAAGCTCAACCATCCGACATCCAAACAAGATCAGTAGAGAACAAAGCTCAGAAGGATGAGTCCAGAATAAATCGTTTGTACTCTGAAATCGTTACTGGAGGCCGAGCACAAAACCCAATCACCGATGCAGCCCCGAACACCAAGTCATCGGCTCCCGCCCCCGCTCCCGCCCCCGCTCAAACTGACGGAAACACAACAGCGTCAACTCCAACCGAAAACGATCAAGGTGTAACGACACAAGTAAGAATCTTTGCGGATTCCCTGTGGAATGATGTCGATCCCGAGAAAATGTACAAACACAAAAGAGCAAGCATCTCCAAAACCACTACCCTACCAAGAGCCGCCGAAAGGATTATCGCGTCCCCAGATCCCAACACCGAGCTTGTCATCATCCATGTCGCATCTAATGATTTGGACAATACTAAAAACAGACCAGACAGCGTTGCCACCTGTGTAGAGCAAACACACAAAGTTATCGAGTCTACTAGAGAGTGTTTTCCTAACGCAAAGATTGGGATGTCGCAGGTCCTACCGCGAGGAACGAATATGAACTCCAAGCTCAATAGGAACATAGCTTCATACAATGACGCCATTGAAAGGTCCTGTCTGGCGGATAACGACCTCATATATATCCGACATAGACTCTTGTCAGAAGATCGATCGCTATACAAGCCTGACGGGATCCATATCAAACCCGACACAGGCGTCAGGCTTTTGGTAGCGGACGTCAAACGTACACTTCGGCACCAACGGGAAGCTCATGCTGTAAATCGGACAGACAGACAGGACAGAAACCCGACATCACAACACAGGAACCCAGGGAGAAACGGTGCATCAGTGTCGTACCGCACACAATCCGACCGACACCAGCCATTGGGACCCCGGCAGGAACCTCCAAGGAAGCCCGTGCAGCCTGACAGACGACCTTCGCCAGGGCCCCTGCGGATGCCTCAGAGGAACCCGCCACTGCTGTTTCCCTGGAACCAGGTACCCCCATCACCTCCACAGCGGAACCACAAGACTGGACCGTCGTTTGCTGAGACTGGGGACAAGCGTCAAACTGTGGAGACACTTACACTTATGAACATGTTGGCAGACTTCCTGAGACACTAAACTGAGGACATGCCGGTTCGCTAGAAGGATAACGACCAGTTTTATCCAAGTGACCACCCAGGTGACAAATTTACCTTATAATTACACATACAAATACTTCTGTACAATCTATCATGAAAAGGGAAACCCGCATGTAATGTAAATTTTAAGTACATATTTACGTTAACTTGTATTGATTAACTCTGCGCACAAAGTAGCTAAGCTCTCATTGTTAGAATATTTGTTATTGTCGTCCAATTGTCAAACTCAATATGTCAGCGCAAAAGGTAGCCCTGAAGTTTTGTTCATGGAATATTCAGGGTGGGCTTAAGCGGAAAAGCCAGGACGACGATTTTGTTAGCTGTTTAGAAGATTATGATTTCGTGTGTATGCAAGAAACTTGGCTTAAGCCCAAGGAAAACTTTAGATTAGATTCTTTTAGTTATTTTAGGAGCGATAGGAATGTAGTGAAAAGGAGCTCAGGCGGGGTAATGATAATGTTCCGAAACCATCTTGCAAAAGGCCTGACAAAACTTCCAACAAAACATCCTGATATCTTATGGTGTAGATTAGATAAAACCTTTTTTGGTCTAGAACGGGATCTGTTTGTAGGGTGCCTATACTTTTCCCCCGAAAATTCATCACCTATTTCTACAAGCAGTAACTTGCCCTTTGAAACGATACAAGATGATATATCCAAATTCTCTAATCAAGGGAACATAATGTTATTAGGTGACCTTAACGCAAGAACAGCATCTCTACAGGAGACTACAATTCAAGATGACTGCCTAAATCACGATTTTATAGATTTCAAAGATGACCTACGGTATAGATCAAGCTGCGACAAAGGTGTAAACAAATACGGCAAGCACTTAATTGAGCTCTGTTCATCTGCTGATCTAACCATTCTAAACGGTAGAGTCGCAGGAGACCTGTCCGGAAAGCTTACCTGCCATAAATATAACGGTTCTAGTTTAGTGGACTATTGTGTTGTTAGCTCGAAATTCTTTCCAAAAGTTAGATACTTCAAAGTTGACGATCCCTCCGTATTCTCTGATCACTGTTTAATAACATGCTCAATCTCTACGAATTATTCACCCTATATAAAACAAACCAAACCTTTTTCGCATCCTTTACCGACTAAATATGTTTGGGACGACAATTCTAAAGACAAATTTACAGAGGCATTACAAGCTCCCTCAACTGTAAGAGATTTACAGAAATTCATGGATAAATCCTTCCCTACTGTAGAAGACGCCGTGAAAGAAATCGAAGACATTATCATACATGTTGCCGACAAGTCATTACGGAAGATTGTCTACAAAAAGAAAAAGAAAAGGAAAAACAAAAACAAACCATGGTTCAACCAGTCATGTGCTGCTCTCAAACGGAAAGTCAATCGTTTAGCTACAGAATTTTCTAAATGTCCCTGGAAACTTAATCTTCGCCATGCTTATTTTAACAACCTTAAAATTTACAAGAAAAAGATTAAAGCAGAAAGACAGCTCTTCAAAGAAAGGCAATGGAACAATCTTTATAAACTCAGTAAATCAGACCCACAAAAATTCTGGAGAGAAATGAAAATTCAAAACCTGGATGGAAATGATAAACTAGATGAAAATAATAACATAAGCCCTGAAGAGTGGAAAACTCACTTCAAAAATCTGAACGATCTTGTAAAAATTAATGAAACCGACACAGATTTCCATCAACACATCGGTCAGAAAGAAACAGATCTGCTTCAGACAACGGGAAGTGATAACGAAGTTGACATAGGAAATAAGGAGCATACCAAAACTATTATCAATACCCTTGCAAATAAAACGGGAAATCCCTTGGACTATGACATTTTAGAAGACGAAATCATAGCCGGACTACATAAACTAAAGGGCCGTAAAGCATGTGGCACAGACTCCATCACTAATGAAATGCTAAAATGTGGCACAAACCAACTTGTCATACCACTGAAGAAACTGTTCAATCTCGCCATCCAGTCCGGTACATTTCCCAATCAATGGAGTCAAAACATTCTCGTCCCCATACACAAAAGCGGCAATACATCCAACCCGTCAAACTATAGAGGGATCGCAATTTCTAGCTGCGTTGGGAAACTGTTCACTCTCATATTAAGTAACCGTCTGCAGCACTTTCTGGAAGATAACAATATATTGACTCCTTCTCAATCCGGATTTAGACAAAACTTCCGGACAAGTGACAACATCTTCGTGCTTAAAACTATCATCGATAAACAGTTGTCTGAACCTGGTGGAAAGTTATACGCATGCTTTGTTGATTTCAAGAAAGCATTCGACTCTGTTTGGAGAGATGGCTTGTACTACAAACTGTTATCATCAGGCATAGGTGGACAATTCTTCAAAATCATACAATCCATGTATTCCAACATAAAATACTGTGTTAAAACTCCTGGTGGCCTGTCAGACTACTTTAAATCAACGTGCGGCGTACGCCAAGGGTGTAATCTAAGCCCCCTTTTATTTAACCTTTTTATAAATGACATCCCTAGCGAGTTGTCTTCATCATTATGTGATCCTGTCACTCTCGATAATACTCCAATTAACAGTCTCCTATGGGCAGATGACCTAGTCCTCTTCTCAAAGTCAGAAAGTGGTCTCCAAGAGTGCCTAAAGAGACTAGACAGATTTTGCTCACTCTGGAAGCTAGCAATCAATAGAGACAAAACTAAAGTTATGATATTTTCAAAAACTGGACGAACAGGTTACAACAAAAACTCAAATTTCCAATCACAAGGACAGTCCTTAAACATTACAAACTTTTATACATATCTGGGGGTAGATATAACACCCTCCGGATCATTTCAGCGTGCAACAAAACAACTGAGAATAAAAGCCCTCCGGGCTTCTTTCAAACTCAGATCCCTCCTTCTGTCAAACTACAACCCATCCATTCCACTAGCACTTGATTTATTTAATAGTTTAGTCAAACCAATTCTACTTTATTGCAGCGAGATACTGGGAACAACAGTTCAATCACGGGATCTCATCCTTAATGGAATAACGGAATGTCCAAATGAAAACATAAGACAAATATTATCCAACATTATATCTCCGATACTAGGATCGGATGTTAATATCCGTAAAGCTACTCGTGTCGGAAAAAAATCTGACCCACCATCTAACCGCCCGGTTTTAATTCGACTCAGCAAGTACAATGATAAGTTACAGATGATATATCATTCCAATATATTAGCTAAACAAAACATTACGGTAACTCAACCTTCAATTTCTTACGAGGTTTCCGACCTAGAATATGTTCTTCTAAACTTCTGCAAAATACTTCTCCGTGTCCCCAAAAGTTCAGTTAACGCTGCAGTAAGGGGAGAATTGGGCATGTTTCCGCTATACATAGATACACAGACTCAACTGGTTAGATATTGGATAAGATTGAACAGCCTTTCGAATGACAGAATCGTGAAAAAAGCATATAACGAAGCTGTAAGACTAGAACAAGACTGGGTCATACATGTACGAGATACACTCTGTAGACATGGGTTCCAAAATATTTGGCTGAACCCCAACGTAAGCGCCAACTACTTTGGAAACATGTTCAAGGAGCGCCTTAAAGACGAGTTTCTATCCAGCTGGCGACAAAAAATCAAAAGTTTCAGTAAACTCGAAACATATTCCAAAATAAAATCTGAATTTCATATTGAAAAATACTTGCTTTCGGTCCAAAACAAATCTTTCGTAGCCAATACAACAAAACTCAGAATTGCTGCACATCGGTTAGAAATTGAAAAGGGCCGACACAATAATGTCCCAGCGAGCCAGAGACTGTGTCCAACATGCAAAGAAGGCGTAGAAGATGAATACCACTTCATGATAGAATGTCCAACTTACATAGAAGAAAGAGCTAAATTAATGCAAACGATAAAGAACAAATCATTACCTAAGACAAACAGAGAGTTATTTCATGTACTTATGTCATGTCCCGACACTGTTTCCGTTTACGTAGGCCAATACATATACACATCAATGCAGAAAAGGAACCTCATGATTTCAACTTAATTTTATATACATTGTCATAGTAATGTATATACTAGATAATAAGATCCTCGCTATGTCTCCTCTCAGTCATATTTTTTGTATAAAATACTGCCTGAATGTAGTATGTTTTCATGTTATTAGCAATAGAACATTGCATAACCTATTGTTACTTTGTTAGATTAATTCTACTACTAGCATATTGCTAGTTGTCTGTACAATATAACGTTAGCTAAGTTTGCCATACATTGTACCCGTTTTACAAATGTTGTGCAATAAACTTTGACTTGACTTGACTTGAACCTTTCCAACCTCAATTTATCCTGTATCATATGATTTACTGTTCTATTCGTGTCCGACTTGTTAAACTATTCTTATGTCAACACTTCAACTTAATGTTTGTCTAATAACAAATTCCAAACGGTTTTACCATAAAATTACCCGGTATTCATTTCATATGTCATTTTATCAGTAACACCTACCTAGCCAAATAAAACACACTTGTTTCGTACATAATCTTTTATTGAAAAAATTCTCGTGTCCATATCCGTGCCAATTCGTCATTCTTTAAATACTCCAACAAACAAAATGACTTTCTGTCAGTCGGTTCTACACTCTTTGCATTACTTGTTCAATTATCTAGCCAAAACCGTTCTATATTTCTGAATTACCATAACTATTCAAAATAGTTAGGATTCATGAGCCACAATGTCATTCAGAAAAAAACATTTGCATCATTGGGTTTCACATGGGATATTCCAAAAGGTACATAAACCATGAACAACAATAAATTAGTCAACAAGTTCTTGGTTCATGAGCCATATAACTTGACAGAACATACTAGTAGTCCCAGACAGAGTTCAGAGAGTTTTTGGTATTCACAACACAACGGTTTAAGTACAACACATCATACCTGTTTAACTTCCATGGAGTCCTTGGTGGTTCCAAGTACAATGTCCACAGCGTCCACTTTCTTCACTTGTGATTGTATTATTGTAATTGTAATTGATATGTCTGAAACGGATGCATTCTGTCGAATGTGAGTGTATTATTGTAACTGTATTTGATATGTCTGAAATGGATGCATTCACGGGGTTTCACGACACGCGCGTCAACAAATCAATTATACACACTCTGGCCCACCGGAGTCCTGCTGTGGCATATCTAGAATCGGC
>NC_049997.1:5873905-5877538 GCF_000003815.2 Branchiostoma floridae | reverse complement strand
TCCCATAAGCCGTCGGGTACACTGTCCACCTATATTGGTGTCGCCAGCTGGCCTATAGTGAAAGTCCCCGGGCTCAGGACACAAATCCTGGACATTTTCCACAGACTTGCACAGGCTTTTGTACGAAGTGATCACAGTAAATACTGGACTATGTGGCTAAACAAAGACCCAACGGTTTGTGTTCTTTATTTTTCAGGGTCCAGTTATATTATACTTTAAGTGCTTTCATTTAGATATTTTCTCCTATAAGCCCTTGGCTTAAACAGAAAATGCTCAAACACTTATATTGTCAACCTCCTATAATTCTAGTAAACACAACCACCTATATCAAACCATTGTAAACACTCCCTAACAATGTTTTACCAAGATCTTATATCACATCCTTGGTTTTCAAGTCTAGACAAATTATAGAAAAAAAAAAACTTCCAACTCTTATAGCTATTTCTTTGCAGCTATATTCTGCATCAGATTCTGTACCTACAAAGCCAGACATATAACTGCGGTTCGGAGTAACACACCAGTTTTCTGTATCAGATTCTGTATAAAAAAATGTACACATGTATATATATAGCCGGTATAACCGGCCTTCCGCGTAACACACCAGCTTGCCATGGCACGGCAGCAGCTTGTTATATTACACCGATGGACCCGTCACACCTAACTTTTGTACATCTACCAGCAAGTGTTCTTTAAAACTATCCAGTGAAGATGCCCCTACTGTGCTTAGTGATAACATATTCCACTCTACGATAGTTCTGGGAAAGTACGAATTTTTGAACACATCAATCCTTTGCAGGCAGCAGCTGGTTATGCTACACTGAACGACCTGTCACTCCGATTATACTAAAACATTTGCACATCTAACTGCAAGCACTGTTTACTATCTAATGAGTATCTTCTGAAGTGCCTGGTTGTTTGGTGATTTTTTTGTCCGCTTCATTTTTATGCAGAAAGTTGTGAGCAGGTGTGGCAGGCCTGCACCTGTCTGCACCTGTTGTCTATCTCCAGGTGGCTTCAGGTGTAAGCTTACAAGGATACATGACCAGCAGTATGGATATATGGGATTTAGAGTGTTAATTCCTTGTGCAATTAGAAGGCTTTGTCAGTGGTTTGATTACAAATGCTACCACAGGCCTCCAGAATTTTGAAATGAGAAGACGTTGAAATCACACATCAATTCAATATGATGGATCATTATCAAGAATTCCATATATATAGTTCACATGTAATATGCTGGACTGGACAGGCAGTTCCCTAGCCGTCTGCACCCAGAAGGCTAAGAACAGGGAGGAATGGCGAAGACTTGTGCTGGAGACAACCATGGTCCCCGACCCTCTTGATGAGGATGGGACTAGGTGAGGGGAGGTGATAAGGTATTCTTCACAAATCTATTTGAGAAATTCTCCTACACTGGTCTTAAACTATCAAAGACGTTTGAAAAAAGAAAGGAAAACATGTCAAAAGTTTATAGTTGCTACCGTAATGCAATTTTTTTCCTGAAGCATTTGATAAAGTAATTTAAAACTGTTTCAACTTCTCTTCATAGCAACATGACTGATATAGACATACTTGAATTTTTTAGACTTTTCTCATAGATCTCATACTAGCCAAATGCATAGTAACTTTCATTGGATAAGGCAGCAAAGTCACTAAACTAATATGGCAGTGCTGCAATCTTCATGCAAATTTACAAGTGAAAGTGTTTTAAATATATGGAATTCAATACAACATGCATGGTGGTGAAAAAAACGCACTTAAATTTTGATCACCTGTTAGGCCTTATAACATTATATGTGGGATCGCGTAGTGCAGTGGCAGTTCGGCTCGGGACCGAGAGGTCTCAGGTTCGAATCCGACTGCCGTGCTACCGATCTTGTGCCCTTGGGAAAGGCACTTTACACGACTTTCCTCACTTTACTACAGATAGGTTAAAATGAGTACTTAGTCCCTATCCGTGAGACGGCCCTAGCCAAACCAAACCAAACATTGTTATCTCGTAGTATATGACTGGTCCTACCAACATTTTTTGATCGTCTTTTACAGGCAGGTGTTTAATTCAGTCCTCTTGGAACATGAGTTGGGCTATGTCTGTTTGACATTTGTATATATGACAATTTTGCCGGAAGTCTTTGTTCTTTCTCTCTAACAGTTCCAGACAAATTAGCGTCGCTTGCAGGTAGATTTATTTTTAAGTAGATTAAGATGAAACATTTTGTCCCCATATCATCTACAGGAAGGTGTTTAGTTCAGTCCACTTGGTGGTACAAGAGTTGGGTGATGTCTGTTTGACATTTGTATATATGACAAATTCACCTCGAAGTCTTTGTTCTTCCTCTCTAACAGTTCCAGACAAATTAGCATCCCTTGCAGGTAGATTTAAGTGGATTAAGATGAAACAGTGTAGCACGTAGTGATCCCCTTTCACCCCAATCCTCCTGATCCCCGGCATTAGCGACACAAAGGAAGAAAAGGGCGAATTGTTGGGGGGAGGATTCGGTGGATTTGTCCGCGCTCTTTCAACCCCACAACAGGGCAATTTCGGACAGCTGTGAAGCCCTGTTGGACAATTTACATCAAGTAGAAAAGAATTGTGGAGAACAGCTGGTGCTGGAAATTAATGGATTTCTACACAACGGATTTCAAATCGAACTTCTGATTCCAAAATCTTTCATCTCAATTTTACTGCTTTGTAGTTCTCATCATTAAACCCCAAGGACAATTGAGAAGTAGTTGTCGTTGTTGACTAGAAAGTGATAGAAGTTTTTGATTTGAAAGCAAACAAAAGAAATACACAGAAGTTGTACTGTACAATCATTTGACAGTATTATATCATGATGACCTGGATATCAAACATTGAGCATCTAATGAGCTGTTAAACATTTTACCCGACTATCTCCAACGTTTGGTATTACAAAAGTGGCCTTTACTGATCGATTTGAGATTTTTAAATCAATAAATAAAGGCAAACAAACAACAACAGTTGTGTAACGATACAGCTCTTAGCTTTAGCTTTAACATGTTAACAAATTAGTCTGTGGTTCAAAGATAGTTCTGTAAAATGGCTAATGTTTTGGAACCAACACACCACACCATATAGTAAATCTACTTTGTGAAAGTGTGCCACTTGTACAGTTCAATTGACAAACCTGCCAACTAAAGAGATGATCTTGCTGTAACAACAAATCACTCATGACAAGCTGAGTGGTCATGCCCTTAAGGACTTTGATTAAGACACTTTAAATAAGCTGTGTCTGGAAAGGTGAGATTCCTTCCCTTAATGAAGACACATGAGGTACCATGATGAGACTACTGCCTGGTGGGAAAGCTGCTCTTAATTTGGTATCTGGTTCAGAGTTGATCACATCAGGCTTTAGATAAGACAATTATTCAGAGCTAAGGATGACAAAACCTGTTTTTCTCATTGGACCGGTCCAGAAAAAACGGACCTGAAAAAATACGGTAGACCGGATGGTGGACCTATTGGAAATTGAAAAAAAGTATATGATCAGCATTCACACGCTTTGGGGCTTACCGGTCGAGGAAAATAACAACAGAGAAGTAGAGTACATGTAGAGTCTATAGTCATTTCTACCAAGTTTTACAGCTCTTCCCGCGTGTGTAGCTTAAGTCTTC
>NC_049997.1:5868380-5873805 GCF_000003815.2 Branchiostoma floridae | reverse complement strand
TCCATACCTTGGAATATAGATATCACGGGTGGAGACGGTGAAAATCATGCCTCCTGCCGGCCGCCGTTTTAGCATAAGGATGGTGCAAATCTCATAAGGTTAGTATGAATCACATAGTGAGTCGTGCGAATTTGATAATATCCGTGCGTTATGGCATAGTGATTCGTGAGAATTTCATAATATCCGTGCGTTTTTGCATAGTGATTCGTGCGAATTTCATAATATTCGTGCATTTTTGCATAGTGATTCATGCGATCATGTATAACACAATATTCGTAAGAATTTAATAGGGTTCGTGCAAATGCTTAGGCACCCCTGACTTTGGCAGATTTGAAATCTGGAGACACTCTTATAATCAACAAATTTCTCTGAATGTCTTTAGTGGTCACTGACACAGTAGGCTGTTGTGAAACTACAACACAAGATTTAATCTTGTGTTGTAGTTTCACAACAGCTATGTTGTGTAAGTAGGTCCTCCACAACACTCTACTTGTTGTGCTTGTTCATGCGTGTGACGACTGGAGGAAAAAACCTCTCTAACAAATTTAAATGACCAGGTATTGATGTACACAGGACACTTGGGCTACAGCTGTTCCGTATGGCAGTTTAAAGGGGGGATATTCCATTCCAAATCTAGGGGTGGATTTCAACATCTTATACGTCCACTTTTTTTAAAAGTTGCTGTTTAAGTCAACTTTTCTTTAGGTGTTATAGTATTCTTTTGATTTTCATTTCTTTCAGACCTTATTTGCATTAATTCTTGTTTTGAAACAGATTGAAGTGAATGCAAACCATAGGAAAGGTAGCGTTTTTTTGTATCTAAGTATAAAAAAAGAAAGAAAAACATTTCAACACTTCTTAATTATAAAATTCTAAATGAACGAAATTCTAAATAAATGAAATAAATCATTATAACTTTGCATATGAAGATATTGAAGAGTAATCAATTAGTGATGCACCTTTTTCACAAACAAATGCAAGGAAACTACTACAAATTCAAATTATTCAATCAACTATAAAACATGACAAGTCCTTACCAGTGGTAGAAATAACAAACAGGAGAAAGAGAGACTCTCCACCGAAACCCTTCACAAACTACATGTACTCCAACACACTTCACAACAACTTCACTTTCAGATCCTTACCCCTGTTGGGCTTATTTCTGCTCAGTCCAGCTTTCCTGTGAATGAACTGTATGGTCACAGGAACAACAAACAAGGTCTGGAGAGCTCTAGAGAAACCACAGGTGTGAAACCTTTCCAAAGCTTAGAGGAACTGATTTGTACATGGGGACTTGAACAGTCTGTGTTTCTATGTGATTACTCTATTATATGGGATCAGCAGCAAGATATCAAAACCAGTAGTCGTAATGCATTACCATGGAAAGCCACTAGTGGGCCATAATCTAATCGTTTCAACCTTCATTTTGCAAACAACCTGAAAGTTGAACACACAAAATACCTGAAGGATCCGTTCACAAATTCTTTTGCTGTTGATTTAGACAGAAAGCTATGCCCACATATATTCTGCACAATCTTTACATCTTTGGGAATAAAGCAAAGTTTAAAGTCTTCAGCAAAGATTTTCTTTCACAAATGTTCCTCTTTATGGTAGTTATAGATATACTAGCTGTAGATATTTTGATCCTTTTTCATATTATGTTGTATTTTTGTTGGGAAAACCCTTCAAAAAATTCTTTAAAAAATGCTAACTTGGCTGAATATTCGATTTTATCTTCTAGAACATTTTTACACTCATTTCTTCGGACACATTTATAAGAAATACAGCTTATGGGATTTTAGTGCCTGTATACGTATGTTAATAAAACCAATTAGTAAGTAAATTGAGGCACTACATGACATGTAGTGTTTCTTTTACTGTTACTGTAATTTGTAGGTTTCACTTTGAGCACACTGCTTGCTTTTAAGTTCAAACCTTGAAGGATAAAGTAAAATACCTGAGTGCTAAGGTAAATAAGCACCAATTTTCCGCTAAAAAAACAGAAAATCAGATTTATTGACTAATTCTTGATAAAAAACACCTGTTGAATAACAGTGTTTGTTTTGTAAGGCTAAGGGTGCAGGTTCAAAATGGTACCCAAACAGACTCTCTCCAAGTATGAAAAATGCTATTGGTTCCTAAACATTATTATTTAAAAACTATGGCATAAAAAGAAAGTAAGCATATTCATTAAACATTATGAAAGAAAACAAAGCGATAGACAAATGTCCTGTATTTGTGGTGTCCTGATTTCACAGTAGAGATGCACTGACAGTGATAATAAGACAACACAAAACCACTGGAAATATTTCAATCAAAAATATATTATTAGATAAGACATTTTTGGTCCAGAAAGTTGAATATCAGAGTTACCACAAGTAGCAGAGAATTTGAACCAGGATTTACTAAATGGCCCCAACTATTTGCACAGCCAATTAGGAACGCAGCAGAACATTTGGCCAGCTGCTCATTCGGATGTTTTCAACAACCTTCGAGTCGCTACTTCTTGTGGAGTGCCGACACGTTGAACAGCTCTTCTATTTCTCCGCTAGCTCACAATGAGTTTTCGAGTCGGATATTTATGCATACTAGTAGGTTCGCTGTGTTATAACTTCGTCTCCTTTAGAGAAGAAAAGAAAGCTAGTCGATGAAGATTAGACATCTAGGTAATACGATGTGCCAAAAAGCAGTTAATGCTAGTTCACTTTTATCCGTGGGGACTAACCTATATCCGTTCTTTTTAAAAGCGACATGTTTATCATGGATATCATGTCGACGGACGATGGTTTCAAGTTGCCATATTTTCGAAATATAATTTTCATTTTGAAAACACTGTCCCTTTACTTGATATCCCAGAATACCCTGCTTTTATAAAGAACGGATATAGGTTACCCCATGAATAAAGGTTAACTAGTGTTACTCAAACAACTGCATTTTGCGAAAAGAAAGCTACACCCCTCCTAAAGTCACAAAAACGGATGACAATACATGAAGATGCCTTGCATAGAATTCATCCACGTAATCAAATCAACAATTTGCATTATCATGACTTAAGAGTAAACCATTTTATAAGGATCTTCAACTACATGACATGTCTAACAATTAACCCTTAAGTTTGAAACCTATCATTCCTGAACCTCTGATGAAAAATGAAGACTTTCAGACCTCTTACAACTTTCTAGTTTAAAAAACGTCCTTCTATCTGAAGTTCCTGGTTTCATCGCTTCCTAATCTTGACAGTATAGTGAAAATAGGGCAGCTGTGCAGCCATGTGCCCCCAGCTGTTTGCACTTGAGTGTTTGCACCCACAATCGTGATCTCAATCCCCCCAAATGTCCTCTAAACGTCACTAAATGCCGGATTCGGAACTGACCACAAATATTTGTTTCACAGTTCATACCACTCTGACATGTGGAGTGGACTATAGCTGGCCAAGTTTTGGAGGGAGGCACTCGTCTTCAAGCAGATGTGCCGGTCTGGCTTGTTTTCTGGGTCTTTTGTGGCCTTTTCACTGAGGATGAGACAGAAAACTTACATCTGCTTGGAGATGATATGTACATGTAGGAAGATTGGACTAGAATATGTCCTGAACATACCTAAAGATCTTCTGTAGAAAATTTTTCAGAAATATTTTCTATGTAGAATTTGTTTGCTTGAATTGCATACCATTTAAACCGACTAATGACCAAAAACACCAGGTTTGTTCTAAAGAGTACAATCTGCATATCCAGATTTATTTGATCCACTCAAAGGGAAGGACCCCCATTGGTTTTGACAATTGTCAGGTAGGTTCTTTTAAGTGCTCGATGTGTTGCTCTTCTTAAACGAAGGACCTTATCAGAGAGATGGCCCTAACTGAAGCTACCACCTTAGTCAACATGTCACCAATACACCAAGTCTTTTCAGAAAAAAGATGATATCTTTTGTATATTTCAAGAACCAAACAAAAACTAATAACTCAGCCATTTGCTGGCAAATACAGAATATTCCTCTTTCCCATCTTTTCCAAAAGCTGCATACCTTTAAAAAGCACTACATGTACCTGCAGTGCTCCTTGCAGCAGGAACAGGTACTGCAGTCTGCTACTTTCAAAATATTGAAATGAATTTTTCATCAAAATAGGATACTTTCTTCCAGGTTACTTCTGGCACATTACCTTTCAGAAACATGATGCGAGTGAAAATGAGTGCATGGGTCAGAATTATATACTTGAGGGCAAGAATTCGGGTGACAAATTGTGAGTTTTGCTTGGCAATGGAATCACAAGTTCAAAATTGAATAAATGAATATAATGTAGAAATATCTACCTAATATATATATATCTAGGTGCTTTTCAGTACTATTTATTTAAAGTGGGTTTCACGTTCAGAACTTATCAAGCATCCAAGCCTGGATGGTCCGTCCAAAATAAGACCCTGTACTGTGTCATTGACCTTTTCACCTCTACCCCCCTTGTGTGGTCAGCATCTCCAGACTGTCAAGGTCAGAAGGTCAAGTTGGACCACTGACAAGTCCAGCGATACTTCCTGTGGAACTATTTACCCACAATGGCCATGGCCTGTAGGTCACACGGGGTCAAGCAAGGTCAGGTCTGAACACGTCTTAGTAGGCTATACTAGGTCAAGGTTCTTATATGGTCAACTTTTTAACTTTAAGGTAAGGCCACACCAATTTAATTTCATGGTTCACGGATTTTTTCATAAAAAATATGGAGCGAGAGGGCGAAATAAAAATAAAAATTGTAAAATGGTTGGTGTAAAGGTAACGGCTAATCCAAAACATAAAGAAAAAAAGTTTTCAGCTTGAAAAAAGTACAAAAACGCCATTTTTGTACAGTAACAGCACCTGTACCCACACTTTAAGGAGCTTTTAATATAAAGGCCAATTTGCTACACCAGAAAGTTGGTGAATGGTTTCATTAATGGTGAAAATTTGCTGAGTAGTCATTTTTATTTTTTTTTCTCCAAAAAATAGGAGCGAGCGAATCCGTGAACCAAGAAATTAAATCGGTGTGGCCTAAAGGTACATTTTGTAGTCCCAAGTCTTTTTGTAAGACTGTAGGGGCAGTGTCTATAGTAAAGGGCACAGCTTCCTTCCTTCCATCGCTTATTAAAAGATGGCGGACGGTACGGGTGCACTATCACCAGGGCTCCGTAAGTGAAAATGTTTTAGAGCGGATTACGATTGTTTTTATCATAGATTTTGAGTTTTTTGAGTACCGGATATACAGTTTAGTAACCATATAGTAAGGATGGCTGGTATCAGGAGCACCAGGGCGTCAACTCGGGCAAAAAGTTCGACGAAATGGTGGAATGTCTCAGCGTCGAAGATTCCAGCGGACGAGACCATACACACCGACTACAATGACGAGGCCAAAACCAGCCCCTGCAACACAAAGTTTGTGACTACTACCGACAGAGTTCCT
>NC_049997.1:5866670-5868266 GCF_000003815.2 Branchiostoma floridae | reverse complement strand
GAACAGAAAGACGGAAAAGTTCAGGAATCGTGCGGGCTGTCCATCCACTTCGGAGAAAACGTTACAATCTGCATTCAAAGATCAGCATTCCTGGATGGGACTGACAAAATCTTTCCGAGTCTGAGAAAAAAGTGAAGAAACATCGAATGGCAACTGTCAAATTGCCGGCCCAAGCCAAAGCGACGCCGACGGAAACAAAGACCACGATACCGGAAGTAACACCTTCACCACTCCGAAAGGTAAGACGTTTCTATCTTCTGAAACTGTGGATACATCATCCGAAACCATTGATCACTCAGATGAAACGCCTGTCAAGGTTCCTGTTGGCACACCGAGAAAGACAAACAGATTTAGAAAAGCTGTCGAAAACTTTATCAGCCCCTTCAGGACCCCAACTTCTACTGAATCTCCACTGAACTCTAGCAAAAACGTGTTGGACTTTGAGAACACCCCGACTCCATCGGACACTGTGGAAAAGTCAACTTCACACGACCACATCACAAGAGATATCCAGAAACACTACACGGATCTTGTTGACCTTGTTAATACTCTACAGGTAGAATTCAAGGCGTTAAAAGATGAACAGGGTACACAAAAGAATGAATTTGAAAAGAAACTGAAAGCTGTCTCCGGTGAGTTGAAAAAACAGCTGGAAGATGAACAGAAAAGGCATGCAAATGAAAGGAAGAGTGTGAACAGCCGCCACAATGAAGAAATGGCCACCCTCACGGCGAAGTGTGAATCTCTCCAGTCCCTTGTTGAAAAACAGCAACAACAGATTGCTAAACTGCAGGAGGTGACGGATTCCATTCAACTCTCCCAATCCATTTCAAAGATGAGAACGTATGCACAGACTGTGGCTTTGAACCCAGGTGCTCATCAGGTTAGTGCTAAAAACTGTATCTCCAAGGACAATGGCACTAATAATGCCACTGATGACAAAACAATGGATCCGGGTACAGCTCATGCAAATCATACAACAACACAGCCAAGTACTGAAGAAGCCGACTCAGACCAAGGCGTTGAACTGACCCAACAGGTTCCGTCACAGGAAGGACCACAAGTCCCGACAGAGGAGTCAAAACAAGTCAGGGTGTACACGGACTCCATATGGAAAGCCGTCAATGTCTCCAGAATGTTTCCCAATCTTTCGACACACAAAGACAAGACATCTACAATATCCGACGCCACAAAGAAGCTAGAAACCATCCACGACCCAGGAACATCCTATGCGATTCTTCACATAGGATCTAACGACTTAGACAACTCCAAACATGACGACTCTTCTGTACAAGACTGTCTGCAGAAAACAGAAGAGCTAGTCAGTATTGCCAAAGCATCATTTCCAAACGCCACCATTGTCTTGTCTCAGGTTCTCCCGAGAGGCCATGACCTGCAATCTGACCTGAACAAGAACATCAAGGACTATAACCAATCTGTACTACAAAGATACAAGGATGAAGAGAAGCTGCTGTACGTACGTCACAAGAAACTGTCAACATCTAGACATCTCTACAGGCGCGATGGGGTATCAGGACAACTCGGCACCTGGGACGACTCGGCACCTAGCCAAGTGGAAAAGATTCCATAAGCCAT
>NC_049997.1:5866020-5866570 GCF_000003815.2 Branchiostoma floridae | reverse complement strand
TACAGAAATCTCAGTCAGTACAGTCACGATTTTGAATTCGCCATGAAGGCCATTCGCATCTCCCCATAATGGCTTTGACCTTCTTTAATTGGAACACAAAGGAACCGTAGTTTTAATCAAACAATACTTAACCACATGTCAAATCCATTCAAGCATTCTTCAAGACACCAGTAAAAATATACAATAATCAGACGCTGCCGATATAAATTTGATAATTTAAAGTATGGACTTCAGTATGCTTCTAGCACCTATGAAGTGGCGACAAAGGCCGAGGTTGATTTCAGGGCCCCTGGTATGTGGCCTTGGCACTGCAGCAGGATTTGTGTGTGTGTGTGTGTCTTTTGACCTGGACGTGGTATGGTCTTGATTTTTGGTGGCAGATAGCTCGTGACGCATGTGATAAGTAGTGTATGTTGGACCCCCTATCAGCTTGCTCTAGAACTGCAACTGATATTTCATATATCAATATCATCGACGTAAGTTTACGTATGATGAATACAGAATCAACACATGGCAATGAATAAGATCCAGAAGATCCTACGGTGGTATC
>NC_049997.1:5813012-5865626 GCF_000003815.2 Branchiostoma floridae | reverse complement strand
AAGTACGGACAAATTGCACGGACGTTGGGTTGTGCCCTTTACTCACTGGCATTGGCTGCACAGGACACGCGCGTCGCCCGTATACGGACTGGCTCGTACGGGGGGCGAATCCGCAGCCCGATGGCAGACAACTTTCTGCCTGCACGTAACGTTCTACGGCGTTTATGTTCACATTTCTATACTATATATGTATGAAGTTATAGAACTTAGATGAGTATCATTGTATTAATTGACTTGTTACTGTTGCCTTACAATTGTACCATGTACAAATGTTGTGCAATAAAGTTCATTCATTCATTCATGTACAATGCAGGTTGCATCTTGGAGGCCCTATGCGTTGACTGGGGTGACTGGAAGTTTGCCATACCTTAGTAGGAAGTTTAAAAAAACACTCTCTTTTTAATCGGTTTTATAATATTCTGTGTTTGTTTGGCTTATTTTCTTTGATTCACTATACACAAGCCTGAAACAGTAACTTTACAACAGTCTTTGGGGTATTTGGAGAATCGCCACGTGTTATTAAGGCCCCCTAGCGATTTATATCGATTTTGCAGCTATTAGTGCTCTCTACTGCAATATTGCCTTAGATTGATAGGAGGCAATAATGTAACGCACAGTAACATAAGGGTATTCATGAGACTTTGAAGGGAATTATAAGACTTTAACTGAATACACACACGTTTAACAGAATCCATATCAACCACTGGGCTTTGTTAATTTGATTATATTGATGACATCCGCGCCCGCATCAAATTTCGGCCGTTTCCAAAAAATGTTTTCGACCATGCAATAAATCGTGTAAAGCAGCTATGAAATTAGCACACATATATGCCGTAGATGTTTTAAAAAGTGTCGAGAAACAGATAACTAATGTCATTGAATGTCAAAGTAAATATAAAGTCAAAGGATTAGATGTGAAACAGCAAAACTAAAAAAAGTAATCAAGTCACTTTGCTCTCGCATGAAAAGATCGGTTGTAAATTTTTTTTGAATTTGTTTTGCATAATTTTGTTTCATAGACAAGCCTGTAAACTCTAATTGAAACCTTTACAACAGTCAGTGGGTATCTAGAAAATCACCACGTGTCCACGATTCATGTCGTTTTTGCATCTACTACTAGTAATTTTTCTGTAATGATATTTTCTTCTTCTTCTTCTTCTTCTTCTTCTTCTTGAGTGCCCTCAATCTCAGCGAAGATTATTATGGCACTTTTGGGTGGGCGTTGCGGCCGGCGCGGGCAGTCACTGAGCATAATCCATGTGCAATAATACTTATACAAAAATCGTTGTCTATAGTCCGTGCCAGGTCGAAATCCGTGGAATCAACCGGTTTCTGACAGAGTCAGGATGTACAGGAGGCACGGGACACGAAAGTGTCAAATGTTGGTGCCTCCACTACGCTTTTTGGCAGACTGCTCCATTCCATGATTGTATGGGGAAGGAACGCCCCCTCTCTGTATTTTGTTCTAGTAATCACAGGGCGAAACAGCTGGGAGTGTGAGCGTCGGTGACGAGTGGGTAGTGGGACGATTTTGTTTCTGATCACAGGGCACTGCATAAGACCATGGTGGATCTTGTACAGAGCTCCCACCCTTGCTGTCTTCCTACGCTGTTACAGTGAGGGCCATGTCAAGCATCAATAAAATGTGTCTTACACTAGATGTGTTGTGGTACCGGCCTAGCACAAACCTAACTGCCCGTCTCTGGACTGCCTCAAGTTTGTCAATGTTCTTTTTGGTGTATGGACGGTTGAGGCATTCTCTAGCAATGGACGCACTAGAGCTTTATACGCCCTCTCTTTGATGGTTCTAGAGCTTATCTTCAAGTTTCTTCTCAAGAATGATAGAGTTTGAACTTACTTTGTTCACAATGATGTTTCTACTCATTGTTATTCCTAAATACTTAACAGTGGTGACATTTGGTCAAATTATGTCATGTAAAGTATAAGTAAACTCGAGTGGTTTTCTGTTCCTTGTGACAGACATACATACACATTTTTCGGGATGGAACTGCATATCCCATTTGTGTTCCCAAACTGATAGTTGATCTAGATCTTGCTGGAGCTGAGTTTGTTGGCTCCTGTTTAGTACCACATTATATGCTGCTGTATCGTCTGCGAATAGACGGGCAAGTGCGACCAACTTGTCTGGCAGGTCGTTTATATAGGCTAGGAATAAGCTGGGTCCCAGCACCGAGCCCTGTGGGATGCCCGAACTGACCTTAAGTTGGGCAAGTTAACCTAGAGGCTCGGTGGGCGTCACTCCATTGCAAGGCAGAAACGTTTTAAGCACCACAACATCAGGGGCGTATGTCAGTAAGGAACCCGGGGACTGTTGGTCCTGAGCTCATCGCTCAAACAGTAACATACGCCACACGAAAGGCACGGGCTAACCGATTCAAGGCAAATGAAACGCTTATGACTATTTGTGGTGGAAAGAAATTGTATAGAATAGTGCAAGACTTCGGTCTTAAGTCAAATTGATATAATGATATAATGCTTTCCAAGTTATCGTGGAGTGAGTCATTCATGAACAAGTAGTCAGTGAAACATATCATCATACCCATATTATCATGGTTCCAATAGCATAAGTCGTACTTCTTGATGGCTGGAAGGTCGTTCGATTTTAATATCGACAAAGGGTCGCGTATATTTTTCGCCTGAAAAACCGTCCCTGTCATATTGAGTGAGGATCGGACCTAAGAAAACATTAGCCTGTCACGCGCTGATCGAGAAAACACGGACGTACTACACCAAGAATGGCATTTACAGCTCGCAGACTCGTCATATACATATATATTCTAAGGGTAGATACATGTACTCTCTAAGTATAGGTTAGGCTCCGGCTGTTTTCGACGCTTTGGGCTTTTATGTCCGGCTTTCTGCTTTGCCAGGTTTTCTTTATATCGCCAAGCCAAATATAAAGCAAAACTGACGAGAAAGTCTGAAAAAAACACTTTGAAAACCAGCCTGAGCATAACCTCTGCTTGGAGAGTAGTATACTTGTGAGATAATATCGTGACCAGATTACTGATTACAATCGGTGTGTTTATTGAAGCGGTGAGAGAGTGCTAGAAGAAGGTCAAGGAAACGTCTGTCACTGTAAACACCTAGTTATATGTAACCGGTTAACCTTCTTTCTTATCCAGTCACAGATCAGTTTGTTGCATACACAGGAGAAAAGGCCTCTTCAAATGGCGTGTTCACAGAGGGTAAGTGCACCTTTTTTCTATCCTTTACGCAGAGATTGTGGGTGGGTGGGGAGTAGTTGTGCTTGTGACATATAACGTCTGTCCACCCCCCACCCCCAAATGAAGCCTTTGCTTGGAGAATATCCGTTTTTAGGACCATGATATTCATTTTGCATAAAGCAAATATAGAGAGGATTCTCAGTATGTACTCAGGATTCATTAACAGTATTTGGTGCAAATACTGGCACATCGTTAATTAAATTACTGTCTCATTTTTCGTCTTGGCTGAAAGCCAGCATATTCCGCTTGGCTGCAGTCAGTTACGCGGGCACACTACGCTGGTTAACTTTCATCGGTTCTGTTAACCTATAAACATATGGTTTTAAAACAAAAAAAGTGTTCTGGTACCATGGGGGCCATCCAGTCGAAACAGCTTCGGTGTATTCGAAGATATCATCGATCAAAATTTTCATTAGTTTCTTGACAGGCGCATCATGACAGCTGCTATTTGAGATAATTTTTGATTCACCTAGCCTTGACTTTGCGTGGATAACGGAAATCTACCTTGATGTACACGCTAAATCGAGCTAGAAGTGTATAGTTACGTAGTTTTATCACTGTCAAACAACACGAAACGTGATCAGACAACGGGTCGTGAACTTTGAATGGCATTTTCGGCGGTACTTCATACACGCCCTGTTATCTGTCGACCATCGACCTTGTTGATGTTTGCAGGTCACTAAGCCCCAGTTCTGACGTAGTTTGTCATATTCTGACTGGCAGACTAACTGACAGAGAGAAGCCCCAGTGAAAAACCGACGAAAAACCAATTTGCCGACGTCACAATTCCAGCTAGAGTTATTGGAATACCTCTAAGGCTAAGGTCACATTTCTAAACAGGGGCCCGGCCGGGATGTTGAAAGAAGCGAAAAATTAAAATGTATACCTAGAAATATACACAAATTTTGGCGATGAATCTTGAGTAGACATTTTGTGTGTTTTGATGTCTATTACGAGGGACGTTCAATACGTGATAACTCTGACCCACTTCCAGTTGTCTGATCTAAATGAAATTTTGCATGTGTAATGAATCATATCTCTATAGTTTATGTTGCAAAAAACAGCTCTGAACTAATTGTGGTTTCTGATTTACTGGTGTTTGAACTGAGTTAGGTGTGATATGGACCAGGTGTGAAATGGAGCCAGTTGAGTGTCGAGCAGTGATCCAGTTTTTGTATTTGAAAGGACGCACACCAAAGGAGACTTTTGATGAAATGAAAGAAACTTATGGTGATGATGCCCCATCATATGACCTTGTAAAACGCTGGCATCCTGAATTCAAACATGGCCGGAAGTCTGTGGAAACAGCTCCCAGACCTGGTCGTTCCTCTTCTGCCATTGATGAGGCATCTGTTGGAGGACCAACCTGGGGTTTCCTACAAAAACGGTGTCCAGAGCTGCATCAAACGATGGGAGAAATGCATAACTCTGGGTGGTTCCTATGAAGAGAAAGACTAATAACTGTGCCAAGTTTCATTAATCTCCTACTATGGGAAATGAGTCAGAGTTATCACTTATTGAACGCCCCTTGTATATCATACTTTTTCCTCCCGAAAGCTGCACGGCCGGACCCCGGTTTGGAAATGTGACCTAAGCCTTAGTCGGTAGACAACGTAAAAGCCCTCATAGGCTAATGAGAGTGAGTATGAAAGGTTGTAACGTTATATTCTGCAGTTGAATTGATGTTTTGGACCGGCAGTGCTGATAGCTAGGAATGGGTGCAAGATTCATCTGTCGTATACGCCGATTCATGTATCTAAGTGCGCTTCCTCAGGTCAAAGTTTAAAAATCCCTTAGCCCGGACCCTGAAAGACTACTGATATATGGGCATGTATTAAGCATAGTCGAGTAGACAGGGCCTCCAACTTTGACCTGATCAAGTGTACTTGAATACGGTAGCGCGCGTAGTCCAGTGGTTAGTGGTCCTGCCTCTGGAACTAGAAGCCATGAGTTCGATTCAGGCTGTGTCGCTCACCTGACATGTTTGCTACCGGAAAGGGTTGCAGTCCTAAGAACAGGACGTTAAGCCGTGGTCCACTATTCATTGTGCTTATCGAAAAGAGCTAGGGGAATTTCTCCGGTACAAGGAACCTGTAAATACTGTACATAGCGTCTGTCCTCTCTGTCGCGACCAGTGGAAGACTAGCTCTTCAGTAAGCTAAAACTGGATCACTTTCCTTGTACTCGGATCCGTGAAAGGGCTTGTTGTCGTTGCACTTGTTTTGATCATATGCATGCTGTTCCTTTCTTATCGCGTTCTGGATTGAATGCGTGTTGATTGTTAATGATAGCAAGGTTTACAGTAGGACTGTATCTTACTACAATGTTTTTTAAACGTTGTAGGTACCTATCATAGCATCCGCCAACGGGCAGGATGAAACCTCGGGAGGTTGCGAAGGCCCGGCAGCTCAACTACCCAGGAACCCTGTCGAAGAAAGCCAAGACCAAGAAACCAATTGCAAGCAGGGTGTCCAAGCTGAAGAAAGTGCAAGGGGCCAGGTAGGAACAGCTGGAGACACTGGCCAAAACGGACAGGAGAAACGCGAAGAAGACGGTGCAATGTTGGGTCCACCGCCCTTGGCTCCTGGTGCAAACAATCTAGTGGAGGGGTCGGACCAAAATCAGGCCACGACAGGACATGTGAACCGACAAGGAGCTCCGCCTGCCCCGCAAGGTGTTGCAGCACAACATGAACAGGTAATTATTTTTTTAACCATACCACAATGGATGTTTCTTCTCATTCTCCTAACAAATCGTCAAATCGATTCGTCTCTGTCATTTGTGGGATAAATGATCTAAAGTTTGGTTGATGACATTAAGACTTTGTTGATGCAGTTGAGTTAATTAGCTCCTGTTGTTTGAATCACGTGGTCTTAACTTGTCTTACTTTTTGCATATCAATTCACAGTTAGCATACACCTGTTCTTAGACTTGATCTCTTTTACATAATTTCATATCAATTCGCAGTTATAATTAGGATATAAAAGCCCTCTCCAACAAGATCTCTTCATTGTCACTGACGAAAACTAGTGGATGGTAGTTGAAATGTATGACTGTTTCAAAATGACGATCCTACTTGAAGCTATGGCACGCATATTCACCTGAGTAGTGTGAAGAAATAGGTACAAAGTGCTTTCTCATTGACAAAACATCCGGACCTGTCAGGGATTCAAACTCACTGATAGTACCGAGATATGTCCATATTTACCGTCCCATCGGATAGGACGTTTAATGGAGGCCCTGTGTTTGGTGAGAGCCATTACTCACGCGCACGTTAAGTAAAGAACACCCACACGTGCGATGGTGCGGTGTGCGATGGTGCAAATCCTTCTGTCAGGAGTTGGTGATTCACTACAAATCACCCGGATGGAGGCCTTGCGTGCATGCGAACCTCTGTCTCGTATCAGCCATACGGTGATTAACAGCATTCACCCGGACGGAAGACGTGGCGCATTACTGTCTTGTATCAGCCAAAGAAAGGGTATATCACCCTGAAAGGGGCGGTATAACCCCAAAGGTACCGTAAAACCCCGTACATCGACCAGTACTACTACTACTTCTACTACTACTACTACTACTACTACTACTACTACTTCTACTACTACTACTACTACTACTACTACTACTACTACTACTACTACTACTACTACTTCTACTACTACTACTACTATGTCCATGAAGGTTAGACATTCAGGTAATAAGCTACCCAGCCAAAAAGCAGTTACTCACGCAACCAGATATAAATTTGAAAACGGTCACAAGTTTCAGATATCATCCGTTATCTTTCATCAGTGACACTGAGATACTGAGTAACAAAACACAATGCTACACCATGTAGAGCTGAAGAGTTCCAGAGTATTTCAACATAACATAGTCCTCTCTGTCCTCAGATGACCTGCTGCATTCCGAGCAGGTACACTTTGGCCGCCCTTCTTATGGGAGTCGTTATTCACCTCTTCACCCTGCGGTCGGACTTCAGTATCATCGTCGTTGCCATGGTAAAACATGCTCCGAACAATGAAGGCAACAGCTCCGGGGAGAACGAGTGCTTTGTAAACACGACAGAGAATCTAATGTATCCCATCCACGAGAACAACACGGTAGAGAACTTGACCTATAACCTGAACAATGAGACGGGGGTAAGTTGGCACGCAAACAGTACCGAGTAGGGCTGGGTATCGGTACAGCGTACCGGTACAAAACCGGTTTTTCTTATTGTACCGGTCCAGAAAAACCGGACCTGAAAAAATTAGGTGGACCGGATGTTGGACCGATTAGAAAATGAACATATTATTTTATCAGGCATTCATACGTTTTGGCGCTTGCAGTTGGAAGAAAATAACAAGAGTGAAGTAGAGTAGAGTTTATAGTAATTTCTACCAATGTTTACAGTCAATCGTACAGGTGCAGTTAGCGTTGTAGTATTTTAAAACGCCAGTGTCATGTCTAATACTCCACCAAACAGATTTCTTTGTAGTGAAATGGACCATTGGTATAAGTCATACTGAATCAGGTCCAGGTTCAGGTCCGGACCTGGACCTGATCCTCTGAACCTGAACCGGACCTGGACCTGAATTTATTGTACCGGTACCCAGCCCTAGAACCGAGCATAACATTCAGGTAAGAAAACTTATTTTTGCTGTAATTTTATTTCAAATTTATTTATTTATTTATTTGTTCCCACCATACATGTAAGACAAACTAAAACAAAACATAGCGTGTTACATTTAGTCAGAGTGAAGACACCAATGGACAATATATATTGATCACAAAAAAACGAGGCGTCATAAACAAAATCACATTGTATATGATGTGGTAAAAATTTAACCACTTTCTTTTTTTTTGCAGGACAAGTTTTCCTGGGACCCCATCACCCAAGGCCGCATCATCGGTGCCTACTCGTACGGCCACGTCTTCAGTCAGGTGATGGGAGGGTTCCTGGAGGCCAGGTTTGGTGGGAAGAAAGTTCTCGGCCTGAGCATCCTGCTCTCCTCCGTTCTGACTCTGCTGACACCCGCGGCTGCCTTCGCTGGAGATTGGTGGCTGTTTGTTGTTCGGGTGGTGGTCGGATTTGTGCAGGTAAGAGTTTAGAGTTAGGCCCCAGGTTTAACATTGTTATTATTTGGTGGGCCGACTACTCACTCTTTGCAGCCAGGGGCTGAATTGCGAGGAGCTTACAATAGGCGGGTCTAGATCGCAAGGGTCTGGAGCGAGCTGCCATTCGGCGCCACTCAGGTGACCTCAATACGACTGTCGCAAGTGTCTGGAGCGAGCTGCCATTCGGCGCCAATCAGGTGACCTCAATACGACAGTAATTGCCCCAGGTGCGGCCAAGGTACTGCCTAACGTTTTGCCTTTCTGGCTTTTGTTTAGATACCAGCTATAGTATCAGTACAGTAAGGAGAAACAAACTGATAAAACAGGATATGCTAATTACATCTAAATGACGTTATGCATCGCTACCAGGTATTATGTTGTTACGGCTTCAGGAGTTTATTCTGTAGTGTCCACGCAATCTAATCAAATTCCTTAATATGAAGGAGAGTCATGACTACGAACCGTTCATATGTCCTTCTTATTTGAGTAGGCTTTTACAGGATGCACTTTGACCTTTTAAGTTGAAGTTTTAACCCTATCCAGACCGGGATAAAATATTTCATGTTGCCATGGTAACGGGTTTCCGAAAGGCATATTTTACATGAATCACTAATTTTTAGTTAATCAACGGGGTTTTAAGATTTTCCTTGTAAAATAAACTTGTTTTCATATATCTTTGATGTTAAACATATTCTATATTTTCTGTGACATTTATAATAAGATGCTAATTTGCTTACGTCAGTGGTCAAAATCCAAGATGCCAACAATATCATGATGAAAAGTATATCCTGCTTATTTTCACTCGGATTTCAAAACTACTTTGTATTTTTTTACAGAAAACATTTATGCGAACGTTTTTAATCCGTTTTCAGGGGATTTTAGGGCTATATGAAAAATATGTATCTTAAGACATTTAAGGTGGATAATGTAAGATGGCGGATAGCTAACATACAGATGACGTCATTTTATGACGTCATTTTGACGTCGTTGCGTCGGCTTTTGCTAACAGAAGTCTTGTAACACTTAAATACTCATAAGAAACCTTCATTTGTTAAATTTTTGTGTGAAATATTAAAGTAATATCGGAATACCCCATTTTAGCAAAAGTGATTAATTAATGACGTAATAACTACGTCATAGTACGTCATAATGATTTATAAAATTATGGAAGTTATAAAACTTGATGAGCATATCATCCCCTGCAAATCTGGTGATCGTATAGTAAGCCGTTTTGAAATTACGAGGAGGGTGGGCGAATGATACAGTGGACAGAAAATACATTCTCACAGAAACAGATAATTGATAGACTTTCTCTGACACATTTCATAGGGTGTAGTACTCCCAGGTACGTTTGGCGTGTTGTCCAGATGGGCTCCGTATCAGGAAAGAGGACGTCTTCTTGCAATCATCTTTGCCGGTATGTCAGCATACACATGTACAGCTAGTAGCAGATGCAGCTTGTCCTACCTGTAGTTTTAGTGTGAAACAAATAGGTGCGCCTGCATGCACACAGTATTTGCCTAACTGTGTATGTACTAGTGTGTGTACACGTTTGTGTTTGCGTGTTTCTCTGAAAAAAATCGTGAAATGTTTAACGGAGTACATGCCTTAAGCAAACATGTCTTATAGAGTATATATGTCTTAAATGTACAGCATTCACACTAAGTAATAGTTAGGTGATTGGCCTAGCTTCTTTGTTGGAAAACTACGGGTTCTGGTGAAAGGTCACCATTACAAACCTGCGCAGAACGAGGCTTTTCGTGCCATTCAAGATGGCTTGCAAAAGTAAGTGTAAGAAGCCTGTATCTTGGGAAATGTTGTCATTTTGGAGCTGGAAATTATAGCTAAGGGTTCTGGCTATTTCATTCTGCGACAAAATTAGGTTTTTAGCAATAAGTGGGTTGACCACGACAATCTAGAACATGTGTAATTTCCATGTTTTGATGCCATGCCTGAGCGGTTTAAAGATCACCAGAGTTCGTTTGGCTGCGGTGTTAACCTTTGCACCGTACGGAAATGATCGAAACTTTCTAAACAAACAAGAAGTCAGGCTTTGCTGCCAATGTGAGTTTGCCGCCGACTAAAATTCAGGCAGGTGACTTTTGACAGCGCCTTTCTTACATGTTTTGTATGCATTCTGATGAGGGACTGCATTGGTGGTCTTTCACCTGGGTTGCTCCACACAAACACAAAGGTGTCCCTTGACTTGTCTAGTGTTGTGCAATGAAGAAAGAGCGGCACTACATTTGTATCACTACCACCATGCCATGACGATATTTGGCAATGAACGAATTTCAAATTGCCATATTTTTACATAAAATTGGGCATGTCAGCTTTGCTTGCCTCAGGAATACAAAAGTCTTATCAATTTCCTCTCCATCACCGCTATACAGCACAATAGAATATTTTAAGACCAATTAAGACAGAATCTAGTCAAAAACAACATGCAATAAAGTTTAGAGGTTCCACCAAATGAAACAACCTAAGCCAACTGCAACAATCTTGCTTATCATTAGCCACTTTCAAAAACTTTGATGTCCAAGCATAACTTTCACCCGATTTTTTTTCTTGTTCAGTTGCTCTGTTTTTTCCTTGGAATTTGATAACAAAAAATTTACATAATTTTTGGATAAAATTCCGAGATATTTCTTCATACTTATAAATCGTGGGTTATATTCATTATTGATCATTTGCAATATGACCCATTTTCCTTTTTATTTTTTATTTTGTTCAATTTGATCATGTATAATGTAGAATTTCATACTAGCCTTTTTTCTGTATATTGGTTTGTTTTTAATATTTATGACGGTAAAATGACGGTACACAAAAAGTTTTTATTTATAACACGCTTATTTCTTTTACATAGGTGAAACTTTGGGAGTCTTTGTGGGGTTTTCATTGACGGCGTACTTGATTACACAGTTTGGCTGGGCTGTTACCTTATATATTACAGGTAGGTCAGAATCATTTTTAAAGCGCTCGTCTCAATTACCCTAAGGCTTGTGATTGTTATCTCCATGAAAAATGGAGATGTAGTTTTCTGTGTGTCTGTTTGTGTGTCTGCCTGTCTGTGTGTCTGCCTGCCTGTGTGTCCGGATTTTTGTAGTGAGCATATCTCAAGAACCTCTCAATGGATTACAATGATATTTGGTTTGTTGGTAGTTGTTGGGAAGATAAAGGTCAACGTCAATTATGGGCCCCTGGTATGTGAAAAAATGTGGATGATCAGGGTCATCCACTCCCTGATTTTCCTGCTCGGACTGATACTTTTCTGAAAAACATCAAAGTTACAGCTCGGGAAGTTACAAAGCTCATTAAGGATCTTGATGCCAACAAGGCAACTGGGCCAGACAATATTCCGGTAGTTGTTCTTAAAAACATTTCTCCTGAATTATCTCCCATCCTGGCCAAGCTTTTTAATCGCTGCTTAAAGGGAAAATGTTTTCCCTCCATGTGGAAGATATCATCAGTTTGTCCTGTTTTTAAGAACGCTGGAGAACGGTCATCTCCATCCCAGTATCGGCCAATTAGTCTTCTCTGTATCATTAGTAAACTCTTCGAGTCCTTCATAAACAAGGCAGTACTCACCCATCTTGAAGACAACAATCTCCTGAGCGACAAACAGTATGGCTTTAGATCTTCTAGGTCCACGGCAGATGTTCTAACTGTCATAACCCATCGAATAAGTACAGCCCTTGATGGTGGCTTTGTGACCAGAGCAGTTGCCTTAGATATATCAAAAGCGTTTGACAAGGTATGGCATAGAGGTTTACTGCATAAACTTGCCAGCTATGGCATCTGCGGCAAGATTCTAGCAACAATAAAATCCTTCCTGTTCTGCAGATCTCTGAAGGTCGTTATAAATGGTCAATCATCAGAATGTCATAGCATCAATGCTGGAGTACCGCAAGGATCCATCCTCGGTCCAACATTATTTTTAATCTACATAAACGATCTGCCTGATCATATACTCAGATCATTTGTCGACATATATGCTGATGACACTTCAGTATTTGGCCACACATCCAAGAGATGTAATGACCGCTCCCTTGCAGCTAATCTCTCTGCTGACCTTGATCATACAGTTCAATGGGGCAAAACGTGGCTTGTGACTTTCAACCCTTCAAAAACAAACCTTCTTTCGTTCCATCATAAGAGATCCGATCCGAACCTGCCACCGGTCCAAATGAGTGGGACTCTACTTAAAGAAGCCCAATGCTTTGAGCGACTCTTGGGCCTAAGATTTACTCCTGATCTTAAGTGGAATTGTTACATCCAATCCGTTGCCAAGGAAGCTGGGAAAATGGTGGGCTCTTTGTACCGAACCAGAAAATATCTTACCCCCTCTGCTATTCTTTATCTTTATAAGAGTCAGATAAGGCCCAAAATGGAATATTGTTGTCACATTTGGGCTGGAGCCTCCCAGAACTCCCTGACCTGCCTCAATAGAGTACAAAAACGGTTAAGGAACATTGTTGGCACCGACTTATTCGCCACACTACAACCATTGGCCCAAAGGCGTGATGTAGCTAGCCTAGCACTTTTCTATCGGTACTTCCATGGTAAATGCTCGGCAGAACTTCATTCACTTGCGCCTTCAATACGAACCTTCACAGCAAGAACCCGTTTAGCCACTTCCACGGAAACAAATCATCCTTTTTTCCTCCACAATCCACCTAACAGGAGGAAGTTCCACGCTCAGAGCTTTTTTCCTAGAACAACATCGCTATGGAATAAGCTTCCACGGACTTGCTTCCCCACAGGGTACAGCCTGAAACTGTTCAAATTAAGGGTAAACAAACATCTCTCTTCACAATTCAGTAACGTAACCCAAAACGCTTGAGTGGCTCCACGAGCCTTGTTTTGCGGTGACCTCAAAGTAAATAAAAAAAAAATGTGACCTTGGTACTGCAGCAGAAATTAGTTGTTTTTTTTTATCTTTTGAACTGGATGTGCCATGGTCTTGATTTTTGGATGGCAGATAGCGTGTGACATAAGGAATATTTGGTGTATATTTTGGCCCCCCTAGCAGGTTGCTCTGGAACTGCAGGGGCATATTTTTTGGTCGGCAACTACTACCGGAGGGCAATTAGAATTTGTGTCATCAGTATCACATGCACCACCCTCATCGCGATGGTGATTATGACAATGATAATGATCATGGTGATTACAGGTATATCATCAATATGTAAATTATCCCTCATACCTCTAGTCGGAAATTCCTATATCGCAATATCATTCCAAAAATGTATGATAAAATTTGCTTTTTTGACTTGTTCTCGAAAATGGGTGAATCACTGTAAGGTTTACGAAGTAACGTGTACACCATTGTTTTAAGCCTCAAATACTATGGCATCACCACAGACCAAGACTTAAAAGATTGACCCGGCTTTGTCAAATTCAGAAAAACAAGAAAGTGCTTAAAAGATTAGCATGATGTGTTTTCATTATACATTAAATTGAATGCTTTCTTTCCTCTACGGAGTGATACAGAATTACACATTTGTGAACGCAACATTTATCGTATATCAGGCAACATCAGGTGTTGATAAACTTTACATATGTTCTTTGTTGTTGTTTCCTTCGTTCTTTTTCATACTGCAGGGGTAGCTGGAGTGGTGTTCTGTTGTATCTGGTATCTCCTGGCGTTTGACTCTCCTGCCGTTCATCCGAGAATAACTGAAACCGAAAGGGCATACGTTGAGTCCAATGTACAGAAAACGACAAAGGTATGTCATGAGTTCTAGGTGATGTTTGATAGTCCGCATTCTATGACCTCATTAATACAGAATGAAATGAAATTTTGTGTTGTGTGTGTGTTTCACTTATTTCTTTATATCTCTCTTCAGCTATCTCTTTGTATGTATTCTTTGTGCATATGCACGTGGTGTGAAAGCTGTTACGGTTAAGAAACCATCTAACTTCAGAGCAAACGCTGTAAGAATAACAAATAGTTACAGAAGTAACAAAATATAGTTGACTTATATTTTGCATAAAGCTACTAGTAGTACTAGCAAAACAAAAACACTCATGATTTGTAATTGTTTTGCGTGTGCGTGTCTTTAAAACTGGAAATGTTTTTAACGTTCAAAACTAAATATTTGATATATACTGTCGTTTTGAAAACATGGAGTCGATTTGTATTTTTATTAGGGCCGGAACATTCCTTGGTTAAAACTGTTTTTATCGCCACACCTGTGGGTGCTGATCTACATTCACTGTGCAGACAACTGGGGATTTTTCATGATGCTTACTTCCCTACCTTTGTACATGGATACGATCCTCAACTTCAGCATTGATACGGTAGGGAGACATACCAATTTTGTATTGCTGTATCAACTGACACCCCCTTCTCTCAACTTATTTATAACGGTTGTCCCCTCTGTGCAATAAACGCAAGCTCTTTTGAACATTGTTAACATTTAAACGTATTTTAATAGTATATTGTTGTAATAGTATATTGTATAGTGTATATTGGTCGTCCTTCAACCTCCCTAGGGTTCAAATAAACAATCGCTGAACTTAGCTAATGTGACCTTATAGACATGTGACGTTTTGAATGGCAATGTCATTACAAACTATTGTCTGGCACCATTGCTATGACCTCCAGAAAGGGGAAATACAAATATTACACACGTCATCTTTCTTCACAAACCGAAAACGCCACGTATACATTGATAAAGATCATTTTCTTAGTTGAATAGAAATTGGTGTGTTTCAAACATCTCGCCATGAATTGTCATCAGTACAGGTAAGATAAGCTTAGTATGTAAGTATCAAGTCCGCATATACATCGCGATTTATTTTATTGTGATTTAATGGCAAAGATGAGGGTCTCTGGTGAAGGAAAAGGCAATGACCAATAGTTTTAAAATCTAACATCTCCACTACATATGCTCAGGATGAATTTTTTTAGAAAATGACATAATTGCATGCGGACATAGGGCTGTAATATGTACATAACTTCATTTATCTACGTCATGCAGAATGGAGCTTTGTCTGCGATGCCATATCTGACTCTCATGGCGTCAAGAATCCTGTCTAGTCTTATCATTGATGCTGTCATCATGCGGTCTGGTTTCAAAAAGGTGAACATAAGAAAGACGTGCACATTCGGTAAGATATCACACAAGTTTGATCTTTCATCACACATTGTATCCATGACGGATTCCTATACACCTTTCTCACGCGGCGGCCATGATAGATCTAAAACGAGTTCAATGTGGCAAACAAAAGGCTGTCCATCATAATTAGCAGTTCGACCAATGGTAGCCTGCCAATTAGGAAATCGACCAATAAGTGAATGGCTGCAAATTCGTTAAAAATTTGCATTATTATGTTGTTATTTTGCATCTCTTAAGCGACTATGGGGTCAGTCTACACTACTGTAAATTGCTACATCTTTCGGTGCATAACACTTCTTGTAATATTTATCATTCTATCTTATATCATGAAAAGTTGTGTGGTTTGGGGGAAAAACTAAATGGGACCTGATTTTAGAAATAAGTTTTGTCTGTTTGCCTCATTGACCTCTTCTTCGATCTATCATGGCCGCCGCGTGAGAAAGGTGTATATAAAGAACTATGTTATCAGAAACCAAGGTAATGTCGTTTTCCATAACTATCTGCAGTTACTCAATCAACTTGATATGATTGTTTAACCTGTCAGACGTTTCAGACAGTATCCACTATCCTTCGTCAGTGACAGTGTGGGGACCTGTAAAAGGGATTCGTACCTGGGTTTCAGCAGATCCCTGCAGTGTCACTGAGGAAAAGTGGCGTATGCTGTCTAAAAAATCGTACCGTGTCCAAAATCATATCTATTTCAGTATTTGCTGTGAGTAACTTCTATTTGTCAGATTTTGTTACATGGATGTCTAACCTTTATCGACGTGTTCGGTCGTTTTATCCTTACGAATGACAGACGACTTTTTTTTTCAATTTTCACGTCGCAGCCTTGGTTGGCGTTGCCGCCTGCCTTGTTGCTGTTGGTCACGTGAGATGTGATTCCACAGCAGCCATCGCCATGTTGTGTCTGGCCACGGTCATGCAAGGTGTGATGATACCAGGGTTTTACCCGAGCTACACGGAACTCACACTGGGGTTCTCTGGAGTAGCGTTTGGACTCAGCAACGCAGTAGCAAACTGCGCAGGATTCATTGTGCCTCTGACGGTGGGAGTTATCACAGAGGAAAACGTGCGTTAGTGAGATAAGTCTCTGCATATTTTTTGAAACCTTCAATCTTTTTAGTGCTAGGAAGAATAAATACATCTAACAAACTGAGTATGAAAACAAATCGAGTTTGAAACAATCCATTCAGCCGTTCTAGATGTGTCTTGTTCACACACACAAACACGGCTAAAACCTTATATTTCTAACAAAATAATATGTCTGTAAGCTCCAAAGTGCCAACAGCTCCCAAGAAAAGAACTAGTTTTCTTACACTGACTTTTAAGAAACCACGTTTCGTCTATGCATGCTTCTAATTGTAACCTTTCATCATTAAACCAACTTGACCTTGGATTTCTTTTGCTCATGCAATAAAACTAGTCCAGATATAAAACCGTACCAAGTTTTAGAACAGAAATCCAAGTGGTTCCTGAGATATGGGCAACTTTGCACTTCGGCGCCTAGCACAGGTGTAGGCTCCGTACAAGGACTATCTGAGGGGCCGCTAATTGGTCTCATTATCTCAACAAATTTACTATTCTGCTTGACTTTTTCTGCTACAAGGTGCTTGCCAGACCATATTCTACCGTTCTGAGTGATTGGAGTTGGGGGTTAGCCTTTTTTAGGGCAGAAAAGGGGGGGGGGGGGGTCGAGCTGGCTTTGGACCACACTAAGTCCTATACTTAAGCATAGGGAGCGGTCTTGGCGGCCGTTGCCATGGTAACGGCGGGTCGGACAGTGACAAATATGTTACAGTTCAAGTCAGCCGACGTCAATTCCTAACATATCAGTCGAATTCAAGGTTGTTGTCCATCCCTGGGGAATTCACGCTGTGGTTCAAGGTCTCAGAACACAGTTTTTCGCCTATGGGAATTTACATGGTTAAGGACCCCAAAGTAAGGTGGTTCGACGACTCAAAACCTATAGTAGGGTGCAGATACCATTTACAAGAATTTAGTATGTTGAAGCCGAGGGTACAACCTACAAAATATCTGAAAATGAGCATAGATTTGCCTGCTCGTTTTTCCAGAAAAGACACTTTGATTTGACCCCCAGCGGAGGTCATGGAACTGCAGGCGACGACCAGGAAGTGCCGGTAACAGTATCAATGCGCAAATTCCCGCCGGCCGAAGAAGCAACGTAATCCAATTTATACAGTGTCAACAACGATATATTCCTCTACCATTCACCACAGTTTCCACCTCGCTGTTGTGCACGGAAGAATAACTACGGCCTTTGCAAGTACAGCGGTGCACTATTTTAACGCGTATAAATACTGTGTTCTGAGACCTTAAGATGACAAGATATGGTTCGTTTGTGTCTTCACCGTTGACCTGTGCATGTGCAGTCGAATTCCGGAATCCGAATGGGTTTATTGTACAAACAACGAAGCAGTAATGTAGATTATTGTGTAACCTTCTCCCTACATTGTTCTTGAGTTGTATCTACTCCACAACTAAATCAGATTTTTTTTTTACTACCGACAGCAAACCATAGAAGCCTGGCAGAAAGTCTTCTACATCGGCGCAGCCATTTCCGTTTCCGGTTCCGTCATGGCTCTTCTGTTCCTCCGGACTGATCCGGTTTCCTGGGCGCAGGACCCGGATAAACAGAATCTGTCTAAGCCAGGATCCAAGAAAATTAGTAACCTTTTCCAGTATTTTTATGGTACTTTTAGTAATGAAATAGCATTCCAGCCAAATGATGCATACTTTCCGTTGTAGATATTATTTTGATCCCAGGAAATTACAGATATTTTAAAATCTTTTTTAAAAATTTCGGTGGACGATATCAAACGTCACGTTTGTCATGGATCATAGTAGATGCATGTATCTTTTATCTATGTCTATCAGTCACAATTTTCCTCAGGCAGAAATATCAAGCGTTTCTTCTTACAAATTTTCACGTTTTTACATTTTGATGACCGTTTCAATGATTGATATATTTGTAATCTGCAAGTGCTTTTTACGGACACAGAAAAAGAAAGAGGCTGGTGGTATTAGCGGCGTTTCCCACTTCTAGACAGTCACAAATGTTTCGGTGAGACCGTAGTTTTGACACAATTTGTTGTTTGGAAATACATGTCTGTACAGTAAGTAAAAATGGCTTTCTATTCCAACTGTGCTTTAATTTCAGTAAAAGGCCCTTTCTCCAAACCGAGTACTTGCTAACATCTACAAAACACCCATAGAGCCATACATTTTTACTCAGATAGTTAATGCCTAAAGCGAGCAATGCAAAAGATTATCTGTTGCAGAAGTTTTATCGAAACGAGCCTGTTGTGGTTTGAAAGGCATATATATATATATATATATATATATATATATATATATATATAATGCCATGTGTCATAAGAACACGGTTATTCAAAATAGATGAGAATAGTTTTCAATGACAACGAATTATGTAGATTTCCCGACAGATGTCTGGAAGAGAGGGGTCTCCGGCTGTGTGGATGGGTACAATATGATTTAGGAAACATTCTTTAAGGAAGTAACTATTTTGCAGATAGGAACTGAAAGTATGTAGAGGTGTTTTCTATGTGTTTCCCGCATTTCAACATTCCATAAGTAATATAATCATATCGTCGCTGTGATAAAGTGCTGCTATCAATTTGAAAGCTCTTCGGAGATTTATTTCTTTCTAATTTTCATTTATTTATTCATTTATTCGTTCGGCTGCCAGGGCTTCTTTCTGATAATTTCTGGTTGTAGCTTTTCAATAAATTCCGAAACGCAGTCGGGCTACTTCCCTGATGGAGAACAGCTGGTTCGTTGTTTGTGAAACTCACGCTTTTTCCTTTTTATCAGTTTTTTTATATTTTTTTCTTACTTTGAAAATCATTCCTCGTGTTTCTGGATTCGACGGTTGTTTGTTAAGTAAGGTAACCATTTTTCTTGGGATCTCAGATTTCATTTTGTGTTACTTTTATTAAACTATCTTTTGCGTTCTTCTGTTGTTGTTTTTTGTGTGTTTTCCTAGATCCTTTTGTGGTTGTTTCCTTTTCAAACTCAAACATTTTTGTGTGTGTTTTCCTTTTGTGGTTGTTTCCTTTTCAAACTCAAATATGCCAAAAGCCGGAATCTCTTCGGCATGTCGAAATGAAATATGATACATACGGATTGCATTAATAAACGTTCACGCTTTGATTGACTTATACAATTAACACAATGATTGGACAAACGAATGATTAGAGAGAGATCCAAGATGGCGGACGAGCTATAGACACGGGTTTATAGGTGCTCCTCGATACTCTTTCTTTTCGACGAAAAACTTACAGAAAGCGAACTTGTATTCACCTGTTGTATGCTTGGGACTCGTATCTTGGATGGGTAAGAGAGCTAGGCGGTCAAGAGGCTCCAGTAGTACAGAGGAAGAAGGTAGCATAAATTCAAAGCGCTGCCCCCCACCCAAGACACTGAAAATGGCGTCAGGTAACGAGGACACTTTCCGGTCGCTTTCTCCAGAACTTCAAACTCTTGCGCAGCTGCTTCTGAAGCAAATTCAACAGCAGCAACAGGCTTTATTGGATGAGTTCAATGAGGTTGGGAAAAACTTTCTGAGCAGATACATGCGCTGGACAACAAGGTCGAAGTCCTGTCATCAGATTTGTCCCAGGTAAAGGAACGAGTGAGTGCTACCGAAAACTCCGCCGAGTTCCAGGCGTCGGAGATACAGGAACTACGCAGTGCTCTCGAGGAGGAACGACGCGGACGAGTGAAAGCAGACTTACTTGCTAAACGGCGCTACTCCAGAAAAGCGGACATCATCATCCGGGGACTGCCATGCGAGGAAGGAGAAGACGCGGAAAAGGTTTTCGGAGAATTCATGGCGGAATGTCGGTCCAGTCCCGCTCGTAGCAGTTCATCGTCTCTCCAAGCCTACGAAGTCACGCCACAACCCACCTTCACTTGTCAGGTTAGTGAACTTCAACGACAGAGATCGAATTCTGAAGGAAGGGAGGAATCTACGTGGGAACAAGGGAGGCTTAGCTGTACTTGAACACCTTCCCCCACCATTGGCTACATAGATGTGTATTTTTAGCAATGAGAAATCCGTTTTAGCCGGCCCCACAGATCTCAAAAGTTTAACTGGGGACAGTTAGGCTTTGTAACAAAAGAAATTAGCACAAGGTCGGAGGTACACCGTCCTGGGTTCTGAGTTGTGCGGTCGTACGCTAACAGTGAAAATGTGCCTCTTTCGGGGAGTTACTAACAAGTTACTACACAATTTAGTATAGATCGATGTGTTTCTGAACCGTTCGTGTGCCCGTCGCAGTACGCCTAACTCTTGCAGTTCTGCACAATATTGATAGGCGACGCTTTTGATCCATGAAAATGACGCTTGTCTTTGCCAGTAGATATGTGCAGTCACTGAGTCAGGAATATCAGAGATGATATCCGGGATTATACTGGCCACTAGTAGTCTGCACACGGAAGGCGAATGATAGAGACAGATGGAGGAAGCTTGTGTTGGAAGAAGCCATAGTCCCCGACCCTCAAGATGAGGATGGGACACGGTGATGTGAGTTGAGATAACTGCAGTACTAGTAAGGGTTACTAGGGGACACTCTTGATCCATGAGGATTACGTTGCTCTGTAAATGACCTTTTACACCTGTTCTTGTAAAATTAAAAAAAATGCAAAAAGCAGACCGATCACACTGCACAAGACAAATATATACGCACAGAAACGAACGACCTGTCCCTGGTGCTGAACAATGTTTCTTTACAAACACGCACAAACTCACACATACCCAAACGCACGCACACACACACACATGCACAAATATACACACAAATATATAATATCTTTGTAAACATCTATTGCTTTGTACAGCAAGATAGCCTGTTTACTGCTTTGATCGATCATTCATATCTTTAAGTAATGCTTATAAGCATTACCTGTTGTATGGCAGTCTTGTTTTAGCAAAACAAAACTATTCTAGTATTTTTTTATAGATTATGTAAATGACGCTGAAGTATGAAATTCAGATCATTATAACTATGTAGTAATAGCATTTTCTTGTAAATTATGTAAATGAGGTAAATACACACACACACACACGGGCACGCACAGACACACACAAACACACACACACGCATACACAAACACACACACACGCACGCACATAAACACAAACACACACACACACACAAATACAGTCATGTATGAATGACGGTGTATCCCTGTTCTCATCCTATTGATTGACGTAAGCTTGTGGCGAAACACGGCTTCTGTTTTCTCGTCAAATCGACCAAAAGTGCTGTCAATCAAAATGTGGACATGACGTCACCCTCTTTGTTTCAGATGGCACGAAAGTTGACTCACTTCTGGTTTTGTTATTGAATTATGCAAGACCGATGGGAAAAACCGAGAGTTATTGGCGTAACACTTGCGTTGGTCATGGCATCCCAATGTCGTACGATCACAAACTGAGGACAGTTTTGGACAGTGGTTCACGTGTCCTACAGCATCAAACTGTCTTGTTCAGCTCTTACGGAAAGGCTGTATCAACGATTGGTTCTGTAACAAACTAACTAACTAACTTTTTTCGTTCGCTCTCCGACATCCAAAAATGTAGAAAAAGAAAATGTGGATTGCTTCATTTCAATAAAGCTCAATTTTGTTAGAGATTCGAAATCAAACAAGACCATTTTGCTTTATCTTGAGAGCAAAGGGTTCCTATTCCGTAACTGTTTTACTTTGAATTGTTCGACCTGTTGAGAGATTGAAAGATCAAAAACGCCATTTTACGTTCGAGAGTGTTGCTTTTCACACACACACACGCCCTCGCATACACATACACACACACACACACGCACGTGTACACGCACACAGGCACGCACACGCACGCACGCATGCACACGCACACACGCATACACATAGATATAGAAATAGATGCTTTATTCACACGACAGAAAGTACAGTGACTTTTGTATGGTCAATCAAACTACAAAAAAATTGGATACAGAATGAATTTTAAAACTCTACTAACTAAACAATATAGGATAATATAATACACATAAGCACACAAACAAGCGCTCCACCAGAAACTTTTGACCGATACAATTTCTTGGAGACCATACAGTTTGTACGTGTAAGGTGCATACATTTGATCATTCATGGGTTTATCTTTCCAATAAATGTGATCATTGTAGTAAAAGGATTGAAACAAAATAAGAAAAAGACAATATTTGCCAAGGATTATGTATTCTCAATATAAATCATCATAATAAGTACGTAATGTCATGTAAAGTGGCATATATCCTCATGCGAATTTTGACAATTTTGAGAGGTACATAAGTAAAACCTCGCCACAGAACGTTCTCCCAGTGTTTTGAACAGCTGTTGTTTTCTTCTTTTCCTATTCATGAATTCTCCAGACGGTACCGGACTGAGCTAGCCCCGCCCCTCGGACATCAAAGAAGCCCGGCGCCGCCGACATGTCTTGCCCGGGCCCCCGGTGGGACCATAGCGGGGATAATTGACAAAGCAGCCGGCGGAAGTATAGCCAGACCTCGCTTGGAAACCTTTCCTGTCGTGCTAGTAACAAAGAATTGGTCCTTTCTGTAACGTTTCCTGAAATTCTATATCGGCAGTCTACGATGTAACGTTGTAGTGAATGGAATGAAGACCTGAATTGTACTCCTAGGAATGAATGAAGACTTACGTTTTGGTACAGAACTAGTGGGCCAAGTAACAGTTTTCAAGTACAAGATTCAACAAAACATGTTCGAAGTTGATAAACACACGGTACACTAGCGAACATTCAATGAATGAAGACTTACGCTTTGCTACTGTGGGCTAAGGACAGTTTTCAAGTATAGGTTTCAACAAAACATGCACTAGCTAACATTCAATCGATTCAACTTCAATTCTTAGTCATTGTAGAAACTTAAGGGACAGAAAAGTTTTGCAATGGAAGGTTTGATAAGCTGCATACAGACAAGAAATGTACGGAGGAATTTTGGAAACAAATTTATTTTACGTGAATGAAGGTTAGACATCCAGGTAATGACATACGCAAGATATCAGTTACTTAAAAACAATTTTATATTCTCAACACTGCTTTTTGAAGAAATAGAAAGAGAGACGTAGAAAATATTATTTCATAATAAGCTAAAGGCTTCTCGGACGAGATACTCATGATATCGAAAATGGCAAAATTAGAATTTTTGGATTCGTCCATTTTTCTTTTGCTGTTGGAAGTTGCAGTTTTACTCTGATTCAGAATTCCAAAATACTTCTAGGTGGCTGAGTTCATGTCTTGGCTCGTCTTATAGGGCATTATGGTCCTTGCACGTGCATTTTCTAGTCTCTACCAGAGTAACCAGACTGACTACGCTGACTATTATCGGGAGAGTAATTTGCCAGGGACGTTTCGCTACCGGAGGAGTTGGCCGGCCGCGTAGCCGGAGGGGGAACATCAACCTTAGTGTGGACTGTCGACCCCTGACCAATATCCCGATTTTTGCCGAATTCTACTATCCCCGTGGCCTCTACCAGGCTCTAGAGACCGCTGGAAAAATAGTAGAAATTGGCCAGATAGACAGAAAACACACCAGAGGAGTTGGTTGGCCGATGAGTACAGTTTTCGGCCTAAAGTTGGCTTATTACTTAAATGATCTTCAGCACTGAGCTGGTTTCTTTGTTGGATTAATAGGGGGATTACTTTAAATGTATACCTTTTGAAGATGCCGACTCCCGACAGGCTCCTTAGGTCGCAAACTGTACTCCTCGGCCAACCAACTCCTCTGGTGTGTTTTGAGCCTATTTGGTCAATTTCTCTACTATTTTTCCAGCGACTTGGGAAGCCTGGTAGAGGCTACGATCCCCGTACCCCCGTAGGAAGGCCTGGTGGAGGCTATGCATTTTCATCACCCTATTAAGGAAGTACTCCCCGCACATGAGACGGCAGGGGCGCGTAATGTGCCGTGAAATCGCCCATCACGGAAGTCGTTCGGTTCTCTGCTGGGGCCAAGGTCAGCTGTTGTCGGTTGCGCATTCCAGTCAGCAGGCGATAAAAGGACACCATATCTAGCCGGACCGCGAGTACAGCGAACAAAGTTGCATATGTGTCACCTTTGATTTCATGATTGGATTACTGTAAATGCAGAAACTTTCGCGGCGGCCGCTTCACCGCGAATGATCCACCGCGAACATTTTTCCATGGCATTAACTGATTGAGCCTACAGTGCATGGCGCTACCGCGAAATTAAAACCACCACGAAAAGTCCATTTTCCCGCTACCGCGAAATTAAATCTCCGCGAACTTAAATGCATTTACAGCATTATGCAAGATTTAGAAATATGGAATGAAAGACAACGAAACATGCATACAAAGCATTGAAAAAGTTGTTTTTTACCTTTGCCAGAATGGCTAAGGTTATGTTTTAGGCTTGTGAGTCTGTGTGTCTGTCTGTGTGTTAACAGCATAACTCAAGAAGCCTTGGATGGATCCAGATAATATTTGGTAGGTGGGTAGGGGTCGGGAAAACGAAGGTCAAGTTCGATAATGGGCCCCCTAGCGGCTTGCTAAGGTACTGCAGCAGAACCTCAATCCTTGATATCTCGTGTTCTGGACATGTTGTGGTTATGATTTTTGAGTGGTAGATAGCCCTTAGGGCAGAGAGTAAGTGCGGTAAGTTTGGACCCCCTAGCGGCTTGTTTGGAACTGCAGTCGCCGATTTCTTTCAAACTTTGGACGAGAATAACTCGAGAACGTGTTGATGGATCGTCATGAGTTTTGGTATGTAGATAGCCCAAGTAACAATGTACATAATAAAATACTAATTATGCAAATCAGCAGGTAATTTGCATAATTAATGACGAAAGTTTATAAATCCGCTGCATTTCATGATAGGACTTTCAAACTTGTCATATATAGATGAGAAAGAGAGAAATATCAATGCATGTTAATTATGCAAATGACGGCCTCATTTGCATAAATTAATGAGAAAATATAAACGTGTTGACGGATCGTCATGATTTTTGGTATGTAGATAGCCAAAGGGAAGACTTACATGATGGAATTCTAATTATGCAAATCGACAGCTAATTTGCATAATTAATGAGGAAAGTTTGTAAAATCCACTGCATGCCTTTCTAGGACTTTCAAACTTGTCACATTTGTAGCTGAGAAAGAAAGAAAAATCAGTACATATCAATTATGCAGATTATGATCTCATTTGCATAATTAATGGGAAAATATGAACGTGTTGACGGATCGTCATGATTTTCGGTATGTAGGTAGCCTAAGTAAAAACTTACATGATGAGATACTAATTATGCAAATTAACGGCTAATTTGCATAGTTAATGCGGAAAGTTGATAAGTCCACTGCATTCCGTGATAGGACTTTCAAACTTGTCACATTTGCACATATGTAACTGAGAAAGATGGCAGAGAGTAAGAGGTGTATGTTTGGGTCCGGTAACGTCTTTTCTTGAACTGTAGGAGCCGGTTTAGTTTCCTACTTTGAAAGAGAATAAGTCAAGAAGGGATGAAAGGATCATAATGATTTTTGATATGCTGATAGCTTAAGTGATGCTTGATACAATTAATATCATTATGTAAATAGGGATCTAATTTGTATAAGCAATGGCGAAATGTTATGAACCAACTCCAGGCATATAAAATAAAATGTAATGAGTAACACATTTATGTCTATAGACAACATTCTACATAACAAACCTGGTTTATTTGGCAAAGGTATGTGTTCGTGGAACTCTAGTTTTATCTAAGATATTTTCAGCGATCTTTAATTGGTGACTGGTCGCACAATAAAAAAGGAATCATATGTAAAAAAATGGTATTTCAGTTTCACACTCTTTTGGTGGCGAGAGATGATCCTTTGACACTTATATATAAGTCATTAATTCTACTGTTTTCTTTTCAATTAGCGTAACTCAAAAACAAAGGGTGGCTAATTTGCCCTGAAGATAATCCGTTAACTTTAAACAGTTCGGGCATAGTTGTGAATATCTGCGGTAGAACCGTGCATAACTTGGTGACCCTAACGTTAACATCGGATGCTCCGTGGTGGGAGTGTTGTCCGCCCGCTTAGTTTATTAGCGAACGCCGGGGAATTTTCACGGGGAAAGTTTGAATCATTAGAAATCCCGCCGGTAAAACATGTATCTATCAACCGACCAGGAGAGAATGGATACCAGAATCACAATTGTATGGAGTGGCTGTCATTCGGCGCTGATATGGGTGACCTTAATACGAAAGTAACTACCCAGGTGCGGCCAAAGGGCTGTAGCTTTGCAGCTCGCACTGGGAAGAACCTAGCCTGGTATCCAGCCGTACTCCCGAGTCTCTTCTGTCCTCTCAACTAATACAATGCAAAGAGGACAGAAGGAGCTATAATATGGTTGGATACCAGGCTAGGAAGAACCCCTACTCCATAAGTGTGGTGGGTTCTTTAACGTACTTCGAACATGGGACCTCCATTTAACACCATATCCGAGGGACGGCCCTAACCAAAGCTAGGTACTCATTTCCACCTGTGTGAACAAAAACATCACGACCATAGCGTGTCCAGACGCGAGTTATAAAAACGGGACGGTCAGCTGCACTTCGTAGGGTAGCCTAGGCCTGTAGTGGCCTAGATTCTAATCATTTTGGATAGGACGATACCTATATCGCTAATAAGACCACATGTCAAGTTTCATGACAATTCGTCCATAGCTTCTTAAGTTTTGCTGTCCACCTGTATACAAACATATGTAGTTCATGCGAAATTTACCAAAACATAACCGAAAGTAACTAGAGTTCGGCGACCTCATACCTCCATGAAAATTTAGAGCTTTCGTAAATTCCATGCAATTGACTAACACATTAACATAATTTATGCATGGTGTTCTTAATCATTGAATAACGTACACGTCACAATTATAAAATTCCCATTATTAATCATAAAGTGGTTTTGCAATTTTTGCATAAATTATGCAAATAAGTTCCTCATTACCATATTTGGTATCTGCTTATATTCCACCTATCATAATTAACATGTGTTACATGTATTGAGGTCCAGTTATTGAAAACAATGGAACTATACAATTTCCTCATTAATTATGCAAATAAAGTCCTCATTTGCATAACATGTATATCATTATGAACATCTTTGCCTAAGCTACCTGCATGCCTAAAATGCAGGCAATCCGTCGTTCCTTTCTGCAGTTATCCTCTTTGGAGTGTCTTGACAAAAACACCCCTGCAGTTCCAAAATTAAATGTTAGAGGGCTGAAACTTGCCCCACTTGCTTATGGCGGTATAAGCTATCTATCACCTAAATGTCAAGACCATAGCATGTCTGGAACAAGAGATACATTGAAAAAAACTGCTATGATAGAATATTCTCATTAATTATGCAAATGTACTCCTATTTTGCATAATTAGTATCTTTTCTTGTAAAACATTGTCTAAGGTACCTACATACCAAAAATGATGAAAATCCGTTGTTCCCTTCTTGAGTTATCCTCTTCAGAAGTTTTTGACAAAAATGCCCCTGCTATCCCAAAACTAGACGCTAGGAGGTCCAAACTTATGTCATTTCTTTCTGAGCACAAGAGCTATCTGATACTCAAAAATCGTGACCATAGCATGTTCAGAACACCGAGATAGCAAAACCGGAAGTTGCGCTGCAGTACCAAGGGGAGCCGCTAGGGGGCCCAAAATCTAATAATTTCCAGCTTTCATCACACACTACCAACACACCAAGTATGAAACCAATCCACCCAGCCCTTCATGAGTTTTGCTGACCACAAATATGCGGACACACAGACAGACACACAGACAGACACACAGACACACACACAGACACACCAAAAACTATACCTCAATTTTTTCATGGAGGTAATAATACCCGTCAACGCAATTTCAGGTACTGTTTTTACTATTCTCTATCCTAAAATTCTGGTATATGTATCTTTATTTTTCCCACAGGCCCAGGGGTACCTAAATATTCTTTTACAGACTGTAGTGTACCATCCGTGAATAACTTCATCAGGTTGGCAATTATTCATATAGTAAGGTTCTTTTAGCACAACCAGAAAATAACTTACTTCCGACGTTTCGGTGTCTGTCAGACACCATCATCAGGGTGGAATGACGGGAACTACTTCTTGCTGCTACTTATAGCCGATGTAGGTGGCGTTGCAGCAGCAAGAATGCCATCCCAGACGTGGCTCAGCTTGTATCCCCCCTCGTCTCTGTTCATGACTGGCACTGATTTTCTGATCCAAACTGCTTCTTTAATCCATCGAGTTCTTCTGTTTTCCTCTCTGTCAATGACTCTTGCCCCCTCCCAGTCTATTACGCAATTTTTTCTGTGAATATGGTCTGTGACTGCCGATTTGTTCTCTGTTTGTTCTGCTGCCTTCTTCTGAGATCTTGTGTATGCACTCCCTTTGCTTTGACAGAGAGGAAAACAGAAGAACTCGATGGATTAAAGAAGCAGTTTGGATCAGAAAATCAGTGCCAGTCATGAACAGAGACGAGGGGGGATACAAGCTGAGCCACGTCTGGGATGGCATTCTTGCTGCTGCAACGCCACCTACATCGGCTATAAGTAGCAGCAAGAAGTAGTTCCCGTCATTCCACCCTGATGATGGTGTCTGACAGACACCGAAACGTCGGAAGTAAGTTATTTTCTGGTTGTGCTAAAAGAACCTTACTATATGAAAAAGACTGTAGTGTAATCTTGTACATTTCGCTATACAATGTCAGCCAGGTAAGACAACATTTGTTAGATCCCAACAAAACATTATCCTCGAGCTCAGTAATATTTATTCTACCTCAGAGGTTTACTAGTACATTCTGCATGCATGTGTTTATAGTTTTCAAGCTTATTTCAAATTTCACATAATGGGCTGTACATATTTCCAGACAATTTTACTACGTTGTGAAGTATATCCGTAGCTGTACTTGCTATTCTGATAAGGCCACAGCATGTAAATTTTATGGATGACATCCTATAGATGCATACTTCCAAAATAATGAGATAGCACAATAAAACAAGATGGCTAAATTTTCTAAATAGACACCATGAGCGTCGTAACAAGATTTGAAGTGACAAAACGTGGCATTACAATTAACAAGGCATTCATTCCTATATTAAAGAAGAATACTAGTGTAGTAAAAGTGGTATAGACTGGTATTTAAATACTTGCCAAGTTGGCAACTACATTTATGGCTTCCAACTATCCAACAAGTTTCACTTCTGCAACTACAGTCATGGTTACCTCCCTAGTGTCACTTCTACAAGTATGATTATTAGGCTTCAACACAACATGTTTGCCTATTTTGGTCTATCTGAAATCAGGCAAAATTTAAAAAGCGCATTGATGTCATCCATAAAATTTACTTGCTGTGGCCTAAGATAAGTACATTGTATACTCTGACACGCCTAGGCCTGATACTACAGATAGTATCGCCTCTCTCCACACGCAATTTGAAATGCGGTCACCGCCCCCCAAACCGCGGGTTACCCTTTCAACGCAACCCTGGTCCGTTTAAAATCACCTTTCAAACAGAGTAAAGAATCATTAATCTCCGAAGTCCGTTTAATCTCCATGCCGAAATTCATCTAGTGATAGTCGAAACTACGTTGTATTCAATAACTTGATTGCTGACTCAAAATTTCACCATATTAAAAAAAAGTACAAAAGTGCACTGTATTCTGTACAAGATTTCACTGCATTTAGTAATCTTGGTAGCTGAAACTGCGTTGATTGCTGACTCACATTTCTAATTCCACTGTTTTCTGTACTACGGACAAGTGCAGTGTTCTAGTATTCTGTAATCTGTTCAAAACTACACGGTATTCTGTACAAAATTGCACTAGTGTAATCTGTTCAAAATTGCACTGTATTCTGTACAATATTGCACTGTATTAAATGAAATTTCCAAGTCCAGATCTCACTGTGTTTAGTAGAATTCGGAAGTCAAAATTGAACTGTAATCTTGCTACGTTTACCTAACCTAGGCACTCCTTAGCTTCCATAGCACGCTCTCTGTGGCTTTTTTTTTGGCTCATAATACACTTTTGCTTGCCATTTCTTTTTGTTCTGGATCGCTGATGGCCGGTCGTCGCTGATTACTGGCCCCAGAGAGTCTGCTATGGAGGCTTGGCACTCCTAGCAAGGACGTTATATCACATGTGATATAACGTCCTTGCTCCTAGGGACCGCCTCCGTATCTTTAAAGTTTACACGCAATCATAGTGAAATGCGGTCACCGCCCCAACCCTTTCAACGCAAACCCTGGTCCGTTTAAAATCACCTTGCAAAGAACCATTAATCCCCAGCAGTCCGTTTAATCTCCGTGCCGACACTTACTCCGATGAATCACGCTGTCCTTGGCCCAGAAAGAAACAAAAAGGAGTAGCTTGGGTTTACACACTCCGAGGGGGACGGCCTTCAACTGCGCATGCGTCATGTTTGGAGGAACGCACGGACCCACAAGGTGTGCTAGTTACCGCCGTGTCCTGGGAACAAGAATTACGGTCAATTGGTCGTACCTTCCGGAATCATTTCAGAGTGTTTTGAGCGATCTTATGAGTATCCAAGTGTCAAAATGACTATTTAGAGAGTAATTATACATGCGGGAAGGGGGAAAGCATACCGTAAAGGCATCCGGAAGGTACGAGTGAGTGGGGCTTACTTTCTTGATCATTCTTGTTCCCAGGGCTCCTCCGTGCATTCATCCTACATTCACGCATGTGCAGTCCCAGTTAGGTCTTTTAATACTTTATTTATTTATACTTTATAGATCTTATTTGATCACACAAACAGATCTAAGCAAATAGATGATCTACGAATAGGCGTCAACTGAACTTTACTCGAAGAACGGCCCCATGTTTCTACAGTCTGAGGTGTTGAAATAAATATAGCTGAGGCACCTGTTTTAAAAGATAAAAATAGCAATTCGGGATTCGCGATATAGGGAAACGAGAATAGTGGGTAACAAGGACACGGGGACACAGGTGACTAAAAAGGACACGGTGTGATATAGCACGGCAGGGACAACGGTATTTACCTCCATGAAATGTAATGGAATGGAGGTTATATTTTACCCTGTGTTTGTGTGTGTGTGTGTCTGTGTGTGTGTAAACAAAATAACTCAAGAACGGTTGGGTGGATTGGTTTCATACTTGGTGTGTTGGTAGGGTGTGATGAAAGCTGGAAATGATTAGATTTTGGGTCCCCTAGCGGCTCCCCTTGGTACTGCAGCGCAACTTCCGGTTTTGCTATTTTGGTGTTCTGAACATGCTATGGTCACGATTTTTGAGTATTAGATAGCTCTTGTGCTCAGGAAGAAGTGACATAAGTTTGGGCCCCCTAGCGTCTAGTTTTGGGATAGCAGGGGCATTTTTGTCAAAAACTTCTGAAGAGGATAACTCAAGATGGGAACAACGGATTTTCATGATTTTTGATATGTAGGTACCTCAGACAATGTTGTACAAAATGAAATACTAATTATGCAAAATAGGAGCAAATTTGCATAATTAATGACAACATTGACACATAGCAGTTTTTTCTATGTATCTCTTGTCTTGGACGTGATATGGTCTTGAAATTTGGGTGGTAGATATCTTTTAGTGTCATGACAAAGTGGGGCAAGTTTCAGCCCCCTAACATTTAATTTGGGAACTGCAGGGGCGTTTTTGTCAAGACACTCCAAAGAGGATAACTGCAGAAAGGATTGACGGATTGGCATCATATTAGGCATGCGGGTACCTTAGGCAAAGATGTTCATAATGATATACATGTTATGCAAATGAGGACTTAATTTGCATAATTAATGAGGAAATTGTATAATTCCATTGTTTGCAATAACTGGACTTCAATAAATGTAACACATGTTAATTATGATAGGTGGAATATAAGCAGATAGCAAATATGGTAATGAGGAACTTATTTGCATAAGTTAAGTAAAAATTGCAAAACCGCTTTATGATTAATAATGGGAATTTTATAATTATGAAATGTGTACGTTTGTCAATGATGAACGACACCATGCATAAATTATGTTAATGTCTTAGTCAATTGCATGAAACTTACGAAAGCTCTAAATTTTCATGGAGGTATGAGGTCGCCGAACTCTAGTTCATCATTGAAGTTGTGTAGTAAAAGGAATTAATTGCGGAAATGAGCGGATCTGGCAGTGACAGATTTCCAAAGATAGTAGGACACTCTACTCCGACCTTGGACACAGAAGGGTGCATCACTGACGACCAAAATCGAGCCATATCAATGTCCGTGAATTGTATTAGGGGCATTTGCTACATGTCCTCTTTGGGGACTGAATATTGAATATTGCACACACGGAGAAGGAGGAGAGAGAGAGAGAGAGAGAGAGAGAGTAAGAGAGAGTAAGAGAATAAGAAAGAAATAGAAAGGCGGGAAGGAAAGGAAAGAAAGTAAGAAGAAATGTCTGTGAACTGTATGGGGCATTTGCTACATGTCCTCTTTGGGGACTGAATACTGAATATTGCACACACGGAGAAGGAGGAGAGAGAGAGAGAGAGTAAGAGAATAAGAAAGGGAGAAAGAAATAGAAAGAGGGGAAGGGAAGGAAAGGGGGAAAGAAAGTAAGAAGAAATTAAAGAAAGGAGGAAAGAAAGCGAGATGGAATAAGAAAGAACGAGAGTAAGAAAGAGAGACATAAGGACAGAAGGAAGGAAGGGAAGAAAGCGTATGAAAGAGTAAGAAAGAAAGAACGAGGGCAAGAGAGTAAGAAAAAAAAGAGAAAGATAAAAATGATAAAAGAAAGAGAGGAAGAAAGGAAGGAAGGAGGAAGAGAGAAAGGAAGGAGGAAGAGAGAAAGGAAGAAGGAAAGAGGGGGAAGGAAGGACTGGACGAACAAACGAAGGAACGAGGGAAACAAGAATATGCAGACATGCATGCAAGTGTTTTACATGCTGTTCATTGTTCATTTCCATCTCTTGCCAACTTGACCTACTTTCAATACCACATTTAGACCCCAATGTTACTGTTTTCACAATAATCAGCTCTACCTGTATATGATACACACAACAAATGTGATAAGTAAACGTTTGAATTACGGACAAAACATTTATTGTATTCTTGATTTCTTTATTAACCCATTCACCCTGAGTATAACGTTATATATCACTATCATGTTTTCATTGCTAGAAGGTCGCACCGTCCTCTGGACACCACGTGACTCGTGCTATTAATAGTAACACAACAAGCCGTTTGAGTCTATACAGGCGATTCCTTTGTTTGACAGCGTCTAACGTTTTCTAAACAGTGAGCATCGGGTTTCTGTGTTACTCTGTGGAGAGTTGATTAAGTACAACACTAGTGACAGGTATCGCGTGACCCAACAAAACAGGCCATTCATGCACGGCCTTTTGATTGACAGTTGCTACGCACGACTTGGGACAAGATCTTTTGGGTGACAGGACTGTTGTGGAGAGCGGGTCTCAACAAATTCTGCCGCGTCAACTGTTTTATTCATTCGCGAGAGAACTTGTTGTTCACAGAAATATTATAATTTTTTTCCGCATCGATAGAAGACACTTGCAAGCGAGCACTTTTGTCGTAAGCAGTCGTACGATTTTCATGTCGTAGAATTTTCAAGGTTGTGACAGAACCAACCGCCGATAAGGATCTAAGGCATTTTTTCCGTACCAATACCACTGGATTTTTTACGAAATATTTACGGCTATGTCAGGAATACAGTCTGTGATTTTACCACAATCGCACGAATAATTTGACCGGGCAATTACTTAACCCCTACTCTTTGTCTAGCCACGGTAGTTGGCGAGGAAAATCTCTTCGTTGTCTTTCCACTAGTACTGACGGAATACAAACTGTCGTTTCTTTACGTTCTACCCCTTGCCCAAGCGTCGCCTCTCTCCAAACTTTTAACTTTATATCAACAAGTCATCAGACGACGCGCCAACCGCCAAATATAACAAGAACAGCGATTGGCGGGCAATTTGTTTGATTGACGTCTGTGGAGGACAAGTCGTTTAACCTTGGAGTGGCTGCTTCTGTGGGGTTTACTGAGCAAACTGAGCACGTTTTCATGTGAAGTCAAGCGATTGGAGATAGCCAAGGCTTTTTAGGTGGGTAAAATATGTTGTACCGCGAAAATACACGACTGTGAGTTGACGTGGTATGAATGTTGACCTTCATTGCACAGTTGTGCCTCACTGAGTTACTTCCAAGGTCACAACAAAACCTTCAAAGCTGATAGCTACAACTTATTAGCTAATAAAGTAGATAACAAAAAATTAATTCGATTTCTCTTTGTTTTGTATAATTCCAAACTTGTTTTTATACATATAAACATTTGTATCTGAAAGCTGGATCTAGATACATACGCGCTTGTCCAATGGCGAGTTCAATCTCATTTCAATATTTTTCGTATGTTTGGAGTTGTATTCATACTTCCTAAGTGTCCATCAAAAGCTCCGAACGTTGTTGAACAGGCCGCCGTCTTGGGGAGGTCGCTTAATACTTGCGTCTATGGGGGAAATTTTCGTCATGGCCAGGTGGCCACCATGAAGAGGTGACCGCTGGGTCAGGTTTGATTATAGTTTCTTCAATGAGATTAGGATAATCTCATTGGTTTCTTGCATGTGTCTAAATCAAAATAACCTGCAAACAAGGCTAATTCGGAAATAAAAAGTCCAAGATAAGGAATCGGCTAAGTCTTAGAGCAACATTTAGTACTGGGATAAGGTAATTAACAGAAAAGATGCATCAAATGCCACAAGAGCTTGCGTGAAATATTGAAGCTAATCATAAGTTGGATTTTAACATCTGCTTGAATATTCACACACAGCGTCAAGTGGCTATCTCCCGGCACTGTGCGAAAATGGTAATCTCCAAGCAAATCCTACGGTAGCCTAGGAGTGTACCTCCGGTAGTCAATGTACTCTTCTAGGCTGGCTACACCCCTTTGACATATTTTGATACTATCTTATGCTTCCGTAGGATCTGCTTGGTATCCAATGCATACTCCTAGGTAGGCCTACTACACCCCTTTACCAGCTCTTGATACTATATATATATATAGGCTTTAGCCTTATGCTACCATAGGATTTGCTTGGAGATTACGAAAATACGCCAGGTATTTGACGTATGCGTCACATTTGCGCCTGAATCTCAGAGTAACAGGCTATGTTATTCTGAATTGAAAACCAATGCGCAATAATTAAAAATCATACAAAAGTAAAGTTTAGCGATAGAAATATGTTCCTTATGATCCTTGGCACAACATAGGTGAGACATTTAATTTGCGACGCTTTACGCTATTTTGCGTCCATTTTGTGAATTGCGAATTTTTGGAAAATTTGAATTCCCAATTTCAGGCAACAAGTTGCGCCGGTTTGCGAATGCCTGGCGCAATTTAGCGAAGTTCACTGAGATAAGTAAATTCTTGACCTTTCATGGCAACTAACCAAGGCGATCACTATATAGGGTAATTGCTGGTTTCTTTGTTGTGAAATGTTTAATGGCGCACATAATTGACCTCTAATTCGTCAGGCTTAGAAAATGAGCTGTGTTATCTTTCTATCAAGGCCATCTGTCAAAAAAATTTGTTTGTTTTTGTTTGGTCAATAGTTTCCCTCCAGGCCAAGTAAGATGAGAGGGGAAAGGGCGGGAAAATGGTAAGGGGGGAACACCATTGCGCCACTAAATTTCCCTCAGAGTCAGATCGGTTTCTCTTAGTTTCATCAAGGACGTTATATCTTGGTTTCACTCGGGAACTATTCTATTACCAGTTGAGTTAGACATCAGTTCTCGTTTGTTTTAGTAACATTGCCCCAAGAGGAAGGATTCTTTCCGGTAGACATGACCGTAACAAAGGCTGAAAAGATCTGGGGTCTACCATACGTTTTAGAAGGCATGCGGTCGGTCAAGGTCCCGCGACTTATGTACACACTGACTTTTGTACTCACTTGGCGTCTTACCCACTTTTTCCCGCGCTCTATGCAAATTTTCCCCATGACGTAATCTTTTGAAAGGTGTAGTTGTCGTACCACTTTCAGAGTGTGTTACAGGTTAAAAACACAATAAGTGGATGTGGCAAACGATATGGGATCGCTCTGTATTGTCTGTGCTTATTTTTCTGTCACATGCATGTTAGTGAAGCTCAGAATCTAGAATGCAGACCAAGGCCATGGTACTACTAGTAGGTCAGGTAGAATTGATCTATATACAGAAGAAACAGCTTGTTCAAATATGTTTGTCCCATGAACCACATGCATGTATCGCGTGGCAGGGTTAATGTAGGCCACTGTGATCGTTTTACACAGAACCATTTTTCACATGACCGGGTCACCTGCGGTCAACCTTAGGCTTGAACGGTCCTGAAAAAAGTCCGTAGGTTGACCGTACAGGCCTTAATGGTTGACCGCAGACGACCTCGTCATATGAAAGACCCGGGTTTTCATATTCTTCCATTCTTTTTGCCTCCATGAAAAATGGAGGCATAAAACGAACATGCATGTCAGAATCCCACGTTTGTAGCCTGTATGTCAATAACCTAATTGTAACGTTATCGCGTTTGTGTGAGCGTGTATTTCTGTTCAGGTAGTAAAGCATTTCTGTGTACGTGTGTGTGCGTGGGGGACCGGTGAGGTGAGGTGAGTGTGTGCGTTTCTGTGTGTGCATATGCCCGACGTTTATGTGTGTTTGTGTGCCTGTGCAATGTATTTATCCGCCATCTACCATTTCCATGCATCGTGACAAACATGCACAGACACATAAACATACACACACACATACACAGACACGCACACAAACACACACGTACACACACGCACAGACATGCATTCACACTCGCACACACACACACACGCGCGCATTCTTCACTCTTTTACACTCCTTTACTTGAACGGTTATTGCAAATTCGAAGTGTAAACTTTACAACTGTTTTGCCCACTTTTACCAACAGCGCCCCCACCCCACCCCATTATGATCTTGCCAGTGCAAGGTGCAAAATGTTTGTGCAACTCTACAAACAATTGTGGACCACGGCAAGATCAAGGAGGCGACCCCCTTTGACCTAATTTTCTGTTGTTACCTAACTCCACCTTTCTGAAGGTGAGAATTCTGACAAACCGACAACACCGATGAAAAGAATAGGTGTTTGATAATTGTCCATTCAGCGGTTTAGCTGGATCGTGTGAACTTGTCAGTGTAGTCACATTGAACAGGTTCAGAGACAGGTGCAACCACAAAACTAAACACCTTGCACGCTCCGCATTACAGTAAGGCCATGTTGATTTGATTATATGGTTGACATCATCTGGGAACCTCAAAACTGATGCGAGCGTGCAAATAAAAAAAACGTTTCGCTTTAAAAATATGGAAGGATGCTAATCTCCACCGCGGTGGCCAATTTTACTCCTTTGCCGGCTAAACTCCTTCCCCAGCTTATGTTACTGTTTTATGCCACCGGAGGAATCTGCTTAGAGATTAGAAGGATGCCTACTACTACATTATGACATCTAAAAGTGGTCAGGAAGTTTGAACAAATGACTAAACACACAGTATAGTATGCCGAGCAAAAGAGCTAAGTACTATGCTAGTACTACTAAGTAAGAACAGAATTCATTTGACCAAGGACGTTATATAATGTTATATAACGTCCTTTGTTTTGACAAGTCTCAAAACTTACATTTGACGACTCTTTAAAAAAAAAAAAAACATGACATGCGTAGCAATCTACTAGTGCCATTCTGCAGTAGAGTAGAATAACTCACTTGATGTGTACTCTGTATTTGGCTTAGACATTTGATTGATTTGTTTACTTTTTCTCGTCCTTTTATTTGTGCTATGTCTTCAATTATGATAGGGTGGGGAGGGCGGCGTTTATAAATTATTTTCCAGAGTGTACTTGTATCAAGTGATGGTCGTAAAAAGTTCTCCAGTTGATGCAAAATCAGATACATGTATGTCACAAAAATCTATTTTGGATATGAGAATCCACAATAACGATAATATACTTAGGGAGAAACCAAAATGCCATACGAGAGGTCATGCGCACGCTTCAAGTATCGAGTAAATCCTTTCGGCGAAAGTGTGAATTTCATCACGTGGGTTAAGATAAAACATTGTTGTTTTAAACTGCTTTTTATGGCTAATCAGTTAGAAAAATAGACCAGAATGAAATGTAGCTACCGCCGCGTCAGAAACCGTTTAGAACGCAGGCGTTAGAAGAAAGCTGTTAAAACAAGATGGCGCGGGTCGTATAATCTTGGTCAAGTGTTACTCGTGATGTTTTTGACATATTTGTGCCAAGAACGAACATGCTGTTTACTAATCCAATCCCAAAGCCCGCCTTTTCACACGTTCTGACTTTCCTCTTCAGACGATACCGACCATTCACAAGTTTGGCGGGAACTTTTTGGCGGGAAATATTAGGTTCATTCACAAGTTTCTTGGCGGGAATTGACTTTTTATTTCCATACCTCCTCTGATGTTTTCCCGCGCAAGTTCAGTCGTGCCGATATTGAATATTCACAGTTTTCACTACCCTTCTAAGTGAGAACAGAAGGCCGCAGCTGGTCGCCATATCGTTTGAAAGAACAGCATGAATCGGATGTTTTTGTTTCACGGTGCGTTTGGTAGCAATCTTCATATTCATAGTTTGAATTCCACTATGATTGATAATCGAATTCTTTGCACTTTCAGAAACATGCCCAATTTTTAATAAACAACCAATGAACAATATTCAGATTGATACATGTGCCAAATGATAAGCGAAATCATAAGCTACAAATAAGAATATTGAATGACAATTTTGTCTTCATATTGGTCCATGTACATTTTACGTGCCAAGTCCTTGGTATAAACGAAGACATTCACGTTGGAAATTTGAAGTAAAAACTTGTAGCAAAATTCAAACATATAGCACTGAAATTATGTGGAGAAAAAAATTCTTTTTTATAATCTGTATACTTACCACTTACAATTGGATAAGATACAAATGTGATGCCACTTATTCGCAGGCCTTTAGGAGCGTCAGCGTTTATGTTTATTTGGGGGGGGGGGGATCTGTGATTTTCAACATTGTCCAAGTTCTCACCTCCTTGCTGAGAGCAAGACTCCCTCTACCAGCAATACGGGACCTGGTCCATGTTGGAAATTTCGAGTCACCCCCTCCCCATCCCCCCCCCACCCCCCCCCCCCAAAAAAAAAAGATACAAGCGCCGGCGCTCCTTGAAGTTGCAAAGGAGGCTAGCCGGTTTTAGTTGGATTTTTCAAAACCGTTTTGGAATCCGCAAACCGTGTGCACCGGACCCCATTTGAAGCCTCGTTGGCCCGATTAAAAGTCGATTAGGACGCGGCGAGCCCTGCGGTTCATCTGTTAGCCTCATGCCGAGCCCTGGTGATTTATTTACTCAAACAGAGGATGTCGGACCCCCACCAGTGGTAGAATTTCTGCATGGGAAGATTTGAAATTCTTGTTCTACGAAGGTTTTTTTTCCCCACATGCACTGTTGTAAGGGGGGGGGGGGTGCACTGCGCTGGAAAGATAACAATAACATGCTTAGCTCCAAGATCAGGCTGAAGCGCTCCCTAGCTGGTAACCTCTGTACTCTCCAACTCCAAGCAGAGGTTCGGGTCAGGCTCTTTATTGACGTGTTTTTATGCGTTCTGGGATGCAAGCCGTCTTGTCCAGACTCTCTGAGTCTCTCTAGCTACATTTGACACTACGCTACACATTTTATCGGGATTTCTATTCTGTGCTGCTTTCTTCATCATGTCTTCCTGATAAAGAACCTCTACTCGGGAGTAGTATTACTGGACGCTTGCGAGTCCTGGACTCTGATAGCAAAATTTGTGGGGAGGGGGGAAGAGTACTGACCACAGAAATGAAATGCTTTCGAAAGATTGTGCGGATTTAAATGCTGAAGTATGGAATACAGTCAATCAATTAAACATACTAGTACCGTCTAAAATCAAGAATGGTCAGGTAGATCTATGGTTCCAAGGACGTTATATCTCATATAATGCCCTTGATGGCTCTAAATGAAATGCAAACAGAAAGCCGACAAGGCTGAAAAAATTGTTCATGTATTCAATATCGCTAGGAATGGCCACCTTTTTTCAGTTCTTTGTTTATGCGAGAAAAGGATTGAAAGTTTTGTACTATGTACATGTAGAACGTGTGTTCCACTTTCAATATGTGTGTGGTGGGGTGAGGGGGGGGGGCACATTTAGTTTGTGTTTGTTTACTCCAAGGAGGTCTACATACAACATGTGGTCTCATTTTCTGTTTACTTTATTGAGAAACAAAAATTTCCGGCGACAATCTGATTGAAACCCACTACATTAGAACGACACGCGTGTAAACCATTTCATTTACATGTACTAGCAAATGGTACCCCATTTTTATGTTGCGCAATTTGTGGGTGTGTCCCACGCATGACAGAACTTCTATCATTTTGATAACCGCACCCAAAACCACATCAGGACTTTGCAATGTATAGGAGGACGGACACGTGGGTGGCTTGTCGGGACTTGGAATAACAATAAGTTTTTGTGTACCATTATACATAATGTGATACTGAAATGTCTTAGTCCGATTCTTTTGCTTTGTGGCAAACTTTGTGTTGGCATTTACATATACTCCTCCATGGTGAATTGCACTAAAAGTTAAGTACAGCAACCATATTTCAAAATATTGTTAACAATCGATTTTTATCAAATATCAAGTCAGGTGTTCACTTATTATAGAGACATTCACAAATAGATCTCTAGTAGACATAATTTACATTCTGTACTTCTTAAAAATCATGTACTTATTCACATATATATTGGAGCCTTATCTGATTTGCAAGTCTTGTCATATATTGCAAATCTTATCATATAAAGACAAAAAATGCACAAGGTCGACAAGACAAGATTAGGGGAATACGTGAGAATGTAATTTTAGGCATGCCTCTACATGTTCGTTGCTTACGTATACACTTAGCCCTTGTGACCCTGTATACTCAACCGCAAAACAAATATATACACACGGGGTATTTGGGCAAGTCCTGACAAGCCTTCCCTATGTCCGTCCTCCTATACATTTCAAAGTCCTGATGTGGTTTTGGGTGCGGTTTAATCTCCAAGCAGATCCACTGTGGCGTAATATACTAGTAGTATCAAACCCACCGTAGGATCTGCATTCATTCGGCTTCACAAAAGGCTATTAACATCCAGTTGTTGCCTAATCAAACTGTGCCCGTTTGACTCCCTTTGGCCGGCTATACTCCTTGGCCAGCTTTGATACTATATTATGGCACCGTAGGATCTGCTTGGAGATTAGTGCGGTTATCAAGATGATTGCAATGTAGTCATGCTTGGTCACTTGCCCACAAATTACGCAACATTAAAATGCGGTATCGCTTGCTAGCTAAACCGCGCTATGTTTACCGCCTATCTACCTTCACTTTCTTGGAACCTCGCCTAATATTGTGACATCATAAACGCGTTTGACGTTTAGTGTGGCCTCGTGAATTATTACATTAGTCATTGTGTGACTATTTCTATGACGTTCTAGAACGACCGCCACTGACCAAACCGATCACTTCTCGAACGAATACCGTCGCTATGGTAACATATACATGTAAACAAACAGGTAAGCGAGATTTTACTGGTGCTGACTTTTTCACTGACAAGTGGTTGACAGCAAGACAAAGCACAACGGTAAGTTAGAATAATAATTGTTATATTTATGTTTGTAAAATGCTGTAAAAGAATTCGTGAACGATTACTGTACCTTCCTGCCACCCTCTCTTCGTACCTGTACAAAATTTCAGATCATTGACACAATCTATTCTACTGTTGAACCAATCAAATCGATAAACCAATCAGTGCACGCGACCAATGAACAATTGTAGACACTGGTCAAGGTAATTTGATTGGCGTGTCGTTTACAATTTGTGAAGCAGAGTTTGCTCGAAGACGTCCTAGTTGTATGTCATCTCCTGATGGGACAAAATATATAGTGGTGATTACTGCAGGTGTTATACCGGCTTTATAGATACAGATACAGAATATGTTGACCTCGCCTTTGTATATAACGTTATTCAGTTGCACAAAAGGGGTATCCGTTCGTCTTCTTTTTATACAATGGGCGCAACCTTGGCGCAACACAGATAAATATCTTTAAAACCAGTCCAAACAGTTTCATTCAAAACTAACGAACCAATCAGGATGTCATGCTCTAAAACACAAATACGACAACATTGAGGTGACAGTGATACTACTGGTATCATCTTCAAGGCCATAGGCTTGTTTTGGCATCGTTGCCCTTGGCAACCAACAGGTGTAAGACAATGGCCGACCTGGTTGTCCAGGTATATTTACCTACTAAATCAGGCGATGCCTTATACAACAGAATGTGGTAGCATTTCTTACCTAGTTAGAAAGACGAGGACAGTATTGTGTATACATGTCAAAAGTCAAAAATAGCTTCCGTACTGGTTTCGCCGACATCACAGCATAGATCTATTTAGACTGGCCTGAAAATCCTACCGTCAGCAAAAATTCGTACTACGGCCGTAAAAACTACTTGATAAATGAAAAGAAAATATATTACCAACAGTCGCAGTGCTCATTACGTTTCTTTTAACTAGGACAGGTATGTTTTATACACAAAATTTACAATATCAGTCATAACTCGACATTTTGAAGCTATCGCATGCATAATCAAATAATAACGACAGAGTCATATTTTCGAGCCGGAGCCCAGACGGGCTGTCGGGAACGACAAAAATGAAACTTTATATATCAAGAAAGATACACAAATTGTGCCTTTGAGTATTTTTCTACGTTTTATGTGTCTTGTTGTCTTATTTATCAGCTCGGCCGGGTCCCAGTAAATTGTGACCTTATTAGCATAAAGAGTTCAAAATGAATGGTAAATTATACATTGTAGTCTAAAACCATCTGCCATTCATCACAAAATGAGAGTTTATAATTTTCTAATCAGGCCAATTACGCTGACAACGTGTGAATCCCTGTCGGTAACACATGATAAAATAGGTGTGTTAGACTAAAAGACAACATATTCCAGAATGTCGGCACCTTTGATATATTCTCTTGTTATTCCTTAATCGCGTGGTCGTACTTGCATGTAACATGTCATTTTCCCTTACATACATTGATACAGAATATAGGCCAATATATTTGCTGATTTCTTTTGGCTTTCTGCCGCGTTTGCCACTAATTTTGGTATTTTGTTTGAATGAAATCAAATGCACCACAAAGCACCGTACACATGCAAGGTGTGACGGGTACGCCCATAAAATAACATAATTACTAAATGACTGTGTGTCTGTAAGAATAATTTTGAAAACTCCAACATTAAAGATCATTAAACCTGGATAAAAATGCCAGGTGCATTTCGTTTATTCGATAGACGCTTCTGGTATGTAATTGATCAATCGCATGCAGACATCACAGGCTGGGAAGACAACTCATTGGTCAAATGATAATTGGATCAATGAGGATTCGTGGACTCAGTGAAATGTATTATTTCTTTGCTTTGATGTACTTTGATACCTTTCTTCGATGCAGTTCTTTCTTTGCGGATTTTGGGTGTACTATAATCGCCAAATCGTTGAAAGTGCGACGTTTGTTATGCAATAATATGTGTTGCTGCTAGGAGTCGCTTATAGCGTGATTTCACCACCCACTGAACACTCCTGTCGCTTTTGAAGTGAAGTGTTACACAAAGGCGGCGAAAAACACAGTGTTCAAGAACATGTTAAGAGGCAACATGAAGTGAACACACCTGTCTCATGTGAACTCGAAACGGGCTCAATTTTCTTGAGCTGTCCACATTTCTTAGTCTTCTCACGAGGGATAAAAGACTATCGAGAGCTATCTCAAGTGCCCCTGAAACATCAAGAAGAGAGCATTTCACTTCCTTTGTGTAGAGATCTATGCGAATGGCAAACTGTAGAGTTCCTCTCCTATAAACTCGCCGGTTTGTTTATGTACACAACCCGCAAAAAATCCATACAGTCGATGAATCGTTTCCCTTTGGCGGTGTGAGTATGGTAGAAATCAAGTGTTCTCAGCTTGAACGATAGCTAGGTTCCCAGCCATTCGTGTTTGGACGAACTATTTTCAGAAAACAAACTGTGCGCAGATGCCCGGCGATCCACAAAAGAGGAATATATTTTCTCAGACCACTTGAAACGACGGTTTTTGAGTTAGGGAATCCCAGATGTTTGAAAATACTAAGATACACAAAGCCTGCACACATGTGTACACGTAAAAGTCGTGGGAATACCTAACGTTTACAATAACACAAAAGTTGTACTATAGTTTGCTGTGATTGTTATTTTTCTACCACAATCGGTCGGCTTGTATTTTCGCGTGTATTTCACGCCTCCAAGGCCAGGCCGTACGCAAGCCGATCTCCCGCCATATATGCAAACTTTGCTGTAAACCCCACCCAGCTATTATTCCTATCGGACCAATCAGCTTGCAGATAGCGTCGTTATCACCTTGTTTGTTGAATATGTTAATGATAACAATCACCGCCCTTAGTAGGTGACTAACAACCAATCAGATCTCGTATTTTAGAATGTCTTTATATATCACCAAATGAGAGGAAAGAAACGCAGCTGTGTAGTCATGTGGATGATGTCATTGTTGCTCCGCCCCTGAAACGCCGTCAACAAGTTCGGATTTGAACTGGGGAGAGACAAAAAAGGGCAGAGTCGACCTGGAGCAGACGGTGTAAAAACTACTATAACGGCTCTTGTCCTTGGGAAAAAAATCATTTCCACGGGTAAAGCTTGTCGTGCTGCACACAGGAAGCCACTATGAGCACCGCCAGAGTGTCGTGTCCGTCCCCGGAGCTGAGAAGAGCTCGGCCCGCCCGGCCGGCTGGAATGCCTCGCAGCTCGGCTTGCAGGCGACTGTTCGGGCCGGTGGACCACGAAGAGCTGGAACGAGACCTTCGGTCGCAGCTAGCAAAGATAGAAGAGGACTCCCAACGCAAATGGAACTTTGACTTCAAATCTGACTGTCCCTTGGAGGGCAGATACGAGTGGGAGAGAGTCAGCGGCGTACCGTCGTTCTACATCGGGCGGGTCAACATCTCAGTTTCTCCAGCGGCGGCCGCTTCGCACGCCCCCGAGCAGCTGGCCTGCACGGCACGGTCTACTACGGAAGATTCCCCGGGACTGGTCGGAGAAACGGCCGTAAGAACTGTTGCAAAGAACTCTGCGTGTACCGAGGAACACAGGGAATCCAGAGTAGACGCGAGAGTAGAGGATTTGAGTGCAGAAATCAGCTCGACTGTCTCCGCTGGTTCGGAGAGACCAGGTCCGGGTGCCTCGGGGAATACACCCGGCTCTACCCCGACCATGTCCAGGGGTGTCAAGCGTCAAACGAGACTCACAGGTAAGATTCAACCCCAATTCTACTCCATTCTGCCTAAACTTGGTCTTAACAATGTTTGTAATGTTCTGTTGGGTTTTACAGCACGTGTTTGTGCCGTTTTTTGCTACATTTGGAAAATTTTTGGAGTGTTACTACGCGGTGCGTAGTGAGTAAGGTACTGTAAACAAGCCTGGGCAGGGCGCTGACCTCCGCCCTATTGTTGAGATTATCTCCAAGCAGATGCACGATGCGGCTCGTTTCTTACGATTTCCTGCATTTTTGTGCCGTAGTTTGGAACTTTTTCGTCGAAGCTAAGAGTTAAAAGCGTGTACCGTGTGCAAAATTCTGCTAAAATTGTGTAAAGTTGGTCCGGATATCACGTCTGCTTGGAGATATATATGATATCTGGGCAAGTTAGGGCTTGTTCTGATCGACGGAGCCCGCCCCGGGCGCATCAGGCTACGAAGAAAAAACAAAAACACCCCTAGCTCAGCGATTTCCCCGCGCGCCTTGTTTACGCTTGAAGGCTCCTCACTCAAGGTCAAGGGAAAGTTTTATCGTAAACAAGTTCACTGAGGTGAAGAAAATAAAGATAAGCGAGGCAGAGGGACACGTTGTCTGCCGTTTCCAAGGCTTTGTTGTCATGGCAAAGTCGTAATTATAATTTGTTCTCAAGCGAAGCCATTTGTCGGGAGGTAAATTTTGTGACAACGTAACCTTGTTTGGGTTTTTCTTTTAACTTGTAACGTTTTCTTTCTCACAGATTTCCACGTACAAAGGAAGAGAAAGAGAAGACAGCAGCAAGCAGTGGCCAGCAAAGAAAATCAGCAGACAAGATCTGAACCTCTCGCATCGCGTCCTGCAGTAGTTTGAATGGTGAGCCAAGTTTTTATTTCACCAACGGATCGGTAATTTTGTACTCTTCGCACGCTGTCTGTGTGATTTCTTGACGTGAAACAAAGAAAAAGTGGTTAATGCTAAACAAAGAAAGAAAACTCGCAACCATTCGCCATAAAATGAGTTTGAACTCGATAATTCCTTGCTTCGTTTTGACAAGGTCCTTGGTTTTGATAACTGGCTAGGGGGAACGGCCATTGTTGTCAACACGGCGATAAATCTCGATCGTAAGCGGGCACGCTAGGCGCCTGTCTTGTCAAAACTAACGCCGGCTAACTGATAGCGTCCCTGTGGGTTTTCGTCAGAATGCAATATTTGTGTCCGCAGTGTACAGACACTAGTCTTCAACAAAGGCTTGGGAATTGAAATTTGAAGCTGTTTGGTACCAAAAAAAGAGGATGTACAAATATGGTGTTAGCCGTACAAGCGCTATCAGTAAAACGTCAATTTCAAAGGAGTCTCTGGGCTACGGGAGCGTAGACAAATAAGGCGGCGTAAGACGGCCGTTTCACCGGGGCACACAGCGGGGTCCCCCGCCGGCCTTGAGGCGTAAATGTCCGCTGGGGGGCCTTCCTTACTAGTACCAAACCTTTTTGATACAGTGCAGGTGATAAACCTAGATAAGCATGAACGGGAAACTGACCGGTGTTTGGATTTGTCTGTGGACAAAACTGACCAGCGCTGACCATGTGTCAAATGCCAGGAAATCATATGACAACAAAGGTCCCATCTGGACTCTATTGTTTTTGATTCCAGAGACAAAACCATTTTATCTATAGACTCTATTACAACTTAACACACAGGCATGAAAATGTCGCGATTACGGTATATTTCCCTCTGTTAAATATAGATTATTGGCATTTCGTGGCGTCAAATTGAGTCAGAATGGGTGTTGACAGGAATATAAGGGTTCGCCCCTCTTGTACTGACCACAGTACTCTGGTTGAAGAAGGGCAGACCACCAAACCGGCGCCGCTCTGGCTCCAACGTGGAGCGCAGGCAACCTGGCTTACCACAACACCACCTTGTCATACCCTCCCCTCTTCACCAGAAATAGTTGAAATTTAACAAGAAAATTTTCGGTAACACGATGGAAAAAGAAAGAAGAAACAAAGACCCCAGACTCCCTGAAGATGTGGCAATTTTATAGAAAACCACGTTTGTCGTATCCGTTTCCATATTGGGAAATCCCTAGTGTGTGTGTCAATGTGTTTGGCAAGTGGAAAAAACAGCTGAAAAGTCAGACGACACATTGTGTGTGCACCTGTGCAAGAGAGCGGGACCCGGTTGTCATGGCAACCTTTCATGGGACTCACCCCTGGGACATTCGCACGCTGTCAGCTGTTCACCCAGGATAGGCGCTTTGTAACGTCCCGGGGGACCACGCGAACGTTTTGTGGAGTTCCAGTTTCACACAAAAAATAGCACCTTTTCCAGGACACTCAACATGCGGTGTGTGAGTGGGAGAGAAAGAAAAAAAAGACATCTAGACATGTCTCAGCAAAAGAAAAAAATTTACATCCGAAAGGAACGAGTTGTGTGCATGGAACAAATTTGAAAAGGGGAAAACCCCACGAAAATCCTGTCCATTTATTTTCATCCAGAAATCCCTGTCAAAAGCGATTGCACAAATCGTATTTTGCGACAGTGAACCCGGAGAATTACGCCACAATGTTGATGAAATTGATCCCTCGCCAAACTAATCCATAAGTCATCTTGTTTATTTGTTTAGCTAGGAGTACACAAGATGTGTGCTAAATCTGTAACGCAGCTGTCCCAGGTCTTGTTTACTTCCAAACCCCGCCACTTGTCCATCAAAATGGCGACACTTACGCGCTCCCCTGCCTCGATGAGGAAACCCGACTAGAAAATTAAACCCGAGTTTTTAAATTAAACAGAACCTTCAATTATCATAATCTGGGCGATATTTGAAACCTCAGTCAGGTTGACAAATCCCTGGAGGCTGTTGAAATGAAAGCAGTGGAAAATATGCCTATTGGCTATGTTGTCTGTTCTTTACGTGTTGATCAAAACAAATGGAACGTATTTCATGAAATCATTCTTGTATTCTTGCCAATGATGTCTTTGTTGTTGATTTTTTTCTTTGATGTACAATACTTACCCCCTTTCCTTCCTTTTCAGACTACACACATCAGAAGAGAAGAGATGGTCAAGTGGAATCACCAAACCTTGTTGCTGTAATACTAGTAGACGTCACGAAAGCAGCTTTATCAATCGTGTATGCATCCAACATATGATGGGAGACTCGGTCATAGACACTGTTTTTGTTTCAAGGGCACGTGCGTCATGTGATATCTAAAGCGTGACCCACGCACAACTAGCTGTAGATTTCTTGCATGTGAATCGTGCATAATCAGTCGATTTATGCAAATCTCTTGTGTATGTTTGATTTAAGGGAATGTTGCAGTCCCTTGTTAGAGTGTAAGAAAGTGAATGTGCAAATATCGTTGTATAATTATGGCTGTGTGAATCCCCCCTAGTGGGTGGGTTAATTTTCTTGTGTCAAAACCGTGTGTCAACAATCACGATTCGCACACGACATGTTACTGTTATGTACATAGAAGGGGAAAGTATGGTGATCGCATTTACGCAGGCCAGCCCCAATACTGCCAAATCTATTTGCTTTATTTTACATAATTCCAAACTATGTAAAGAAAAATGCACAAGCAAGCACAATGTTTTCTCTCTGACGAAACTGCGTAGTATTTATTTAGAACTCTCTTTACCAAGAGTTGGACATCAGTGTATATACAAATTTCATCAAAGAATTTGTAGTGCTATCATGTATATATTTTTGTTAGGAATGACAATGCCTACATTGTATAGAGACCGAACACTGTGGACAGAAAAATAAAAACTCAAAATCATCGCTGAACTTGACTTTTGTGTCTTGATGATATGTGCTGTCTTATCATACAACATACTTAATATGTCAACAACTGTTGGTTGTTTTGTTAAATTCTTTTTGGGAAAATTATAAGAAAATAGCGAATGATTTTAAAACTGACCCATACACCTAGTGTAGAGAACACACTGTTCTGTAATTTAGTTTGTATGAAGTGTGTGTGTGTGAGAAACGTGGTGAAGAGCCAGCTATACTAGAAAGTCCAAAGCTTTCATATAGTTTGTTCTAACGTTGTCCACGAGCCAACTCTGCAGTACATAAACTATGTAAGCCTGCCGGTTTAGGGACATGGTAAATACAACCTTACCGTCACACTTTCCTTCAGTAAACCAAAGACGTCATGCGTAGATTTTACAGCCACTAATAGCCACCCTTTCCCGGTGTAGTGGAGTTCCTAACAAGTTTATCTAGCCCGCCTATTGACACTCTCCCCTCATGGTCTACTGACAGCGAAACAGGCGCCTCCCTAATTGTGTTATCTCCTGAACCAATCAGAGAAAAATGGCGGCACCACATTTGCATAAGATGGAGACGCGGTCCAACCAGTCGGAAAAAAAGATCCAGAGAAATTCCGCTGGAAAATGGGAGAACATTTGGAGCGAGACAATCTACGCTACGCTTGGTTTGTGGTCAGGATACAGCGAAATTCCTTGGAATCCTCGTGACAAAGCTGTTCTACACTTCATCCCAAACGTTTCCTCTAATCAATGAATGAGCCTAGAAAGTGGGGTAGAGTTCATACACCTACTAAGCTCCTGTATTTTCTGTGACAGAATCCCGAGTTACAAGAGCTGAAACCAGTCAAGCACACTCGGTGATGACAGACGACCTGTCCAGAAACCAATTAAACCATCCTGTCAAATTTTTGTTTATCGAGGGGTCAGGACGAAATCCCGCCACAATGCCCGACTGGGGGGAAACCAAATACGACTCGCACGCCTCATGTTGATCCAGACAGTGACGACATGTTTGGAAGTTTGTATCGCCTCCTAGGCGTCCCCACAAGGCAGCCAATCTGACGCTTCGGCTAGTAAACAGACGCCGCTGATTGAAAATTCCACCAAACCCGTCAGCTGACAATCATCAGGCAAAGATATCGGGAGGACGATTATTGGCGCCATCCCACCCTCTGCACTAGCTGATAGCAAACAATAATGAGGAGATATGCGGCCTTGCTGAGACGGTTTTGTTTATGTGTCTTGCAGACGATCCTTACGAAAGTCCGCTGTGTTAAAACACCAGCTAATAGCAATAATGAGGAGATATGGGGCCTTGCTGTGACGGCTTTGTTTATGTGGCTTGCAGACGATCTTTACGGATGTCTCCTGGTTTTTAAGGATCGTCTGAGGAGCGGCAAGTGACAGCTCAGATACGCACAATTAGTCAGAACAGAACACCAAATCCAAAACAGACGACATGCCACTGATGACTAGTCGATGATGTTGGTATAGACTTGATAATCATGGCGTCATCGTATCTTTTCAATGTTGGATAATGACGTGGTAGTCTCGACAGCAACTGAAACAAAACAAATTAGCCAATACACACTCTCACATTTTGCCCACATACAAGTTTAAAACCACTACGCGATCGTATTCTCACATTTTGCCCACATACAAGTTTAAAACCACTACGCGATCGTATTCTCACATTTTGCCCATATACAAGTTTAAAACCACTACGGGATCGTAGTCAGGTTCTAAATACATTGTAACTGTAACGGCCATGAAATTTATTAGGGGGGGGTCTCTGTGACATTATGTGTGCTTTTTTCCTATGGTTAGTTTTCGACCCTTTTATACAGCATTGTATCAACTTACTGTCTTATAACATAGGTTGTACTTTGACAGAAAAAAAAAAACGTGAAACTGACAAGCTTTAGAACGGCCACGAGCAAACGTCATCGTTTTACTTGTCATTTTCTGTCAACAGGAAAAGAAAGCCAAGGTCTAGTGCACTTTCTTCTGTTAACAAGGTTACGCGAGCCACGTTTTCTCCGGAACAATTCACGGAACGTGGCCTGGTGTATTTTTCCTCCGATTTCTTTTCAGTTCACGATTTTCAATCATCGGGGTGTGCATGGCCGTAGGAGCCGTCGGTGGGTGGAGCTTTGCCAGGCCCGCACGTGCCAAAAGCACGTCTGTGTACCCACGGCGTAATCCTATACACTGGCGTTATTTGCTCGAGCGCTGATGGAAAACACCCGTTTCTTAGGAACGTACTGCAGCTGAAGGTCTGGCGATGGAAGCTTTAGGATTTGTGGGGTTGACCCCTGTCGGGGCTGGTAAATATACGTTCCCACTCCAGTATTTTGTGAGGGACGTGTCGTGTGCGTGTGTGTGAAATGTTACTGTACAGCATACACAGTGTAACCACACTCCCGGCACGTGTAAGGGTGGGTAGGTTTCAGGTATTCAGTTTTTAATGGAATAGTCGCCTCTATTGTGTTGAAGTAGAAAGAAGTGTAGTGCGCGCACTTACGTCCTTGGCAAGATATAACGTTACAGTTTTAAACACACATTAGATGCACAGAGAGAGCTTGAGTAGTTCGACATCTGTCGTTGAAAATGCATAGCCTTGTTGTCGGACCCAGAAATACAGGCTTAAAGGTATACTAGTAGATTCATTGCGAACTTCTGGGCTATGTTTCTAGAAGGACACTATTTCATGCTAGCCTACTTTTACGTAGAACGCAACCAACCAGTGATTGAAAACACATCCAACTACCTATCCCCCACCCCACCTAATATCCGAAGCAGATTCACGGTGCCATATCAAAGATAGCATCAAAGCTGGTCAAGGAGCATAGCCGGTCAGAAGAGGTTTACCCGGTGCCCGTCTGACTCCCTTTCGCCGGCTGTACGGCTTGGCCAGGTTGAAGCCGAAAT
>NC_049997.1:5804440-5811094 GCF_000003815.2 Branchiostoma floridae | reverse complement strand
ATGATCTGCTTGGAGATTACCCCACACCAACGCCCGCACGGGCCAGGGAACCTTATAAATTCCCAACCCTAATGACTTACCGATGTTTATTTCTCCAGGATACAAGAGAAATAAGCAAAAGTCAGTTCGGCACGGGGCAAGAGTTAACCAGGGATTGGCTCCATGCGGGCTACAGGATGGACAGATGTCATCTTCATAAACACACGGACTTGTTGTTGTTTTTGTGTGTGTGAAACTAACATCTGGTCAAATAACGTGACAGGGGAGTAGTCACTCAAAATGGAAACTCTTTTCCATAGAAAGTATCTATTAGAGCCAATGTAATAAAGAAAAAAGCCCTGAGCTTTGCGATCTGATCAAATCCGAGCCACTGACAAACTTTATATCATGATAGCCTCCATAACAGACAGTCTGGGGCCATTTTCCGTCTTTTTTCTGGGGGGGTGGGTGCTCAGAATATACTTTTGCTGGCCATTTCTTTTTTCTTCTTGCACTGGGTCGCTTGATCATTTGCCCGTAGATGGTCAAACTCACAGAATAGACGTTGCACACTGAGCATACGTAGAATTACTGTACAGTCCGTCAACTAATCTGAAGTAGATGTGGGAGTAAAAATATGACGTCTTCCTCTGTTGTGATCTTTCGTTTTGACAAATTCCTCTCTCCTAGTCCTACAAAATAAAGGAAAAACAGAATTCGGGAAATGATTTTTTTTCCTTGCTAAATCCGAGCCATTTACGTCGGTTGTAAACTCACCCAGGTGTCCAGTTTATGTCCACAGTTTACGCTGATTTATTTACATTTTCTTACGACACTCACACGTGCCAGAAGGCAGGCCTACCGCGGAGAGACTCCAATTCATATTTGAAGATCCCTTCGCTGAGTGAGATTGTTCACATCTGTCAAATCATATCGCAGCCGGGAACAGAGACCCCCTCCTGGTGTCAAAACACAAAGGGCACGGTCGCATCCTTGTGAAAGAATAAATAAGGAGCATTCAGCTGAACAAAACTCCTCGGAGAGACGACACAAGCTGTCGGTCTCCTAAAAAGGGTACGTCCATCCTTTTGTTACGCCTTTTTTGTTCGGCCTTTAGAAGAGACAAATACAAGTGACACCGAGGGCGAAACATCTGCCGGTTCGAGCTGACCGCTACTGATGTCCGAGTGTCCGGCAAACAATAGACCTCGGAACGCGACTACTAATTAGATTTTTTTTCAGCGGTGTTCAGGGAAAAAGCAAGACCCCAGGGGAGACTATTATGAAAGAAACCAGTTGTTTCTATTCTGTTGTATTCGGTTTTTTGCTCTAGTCAAATTATTGAAGTTCAATATAGCTAGCGCTAGTTTCATGGGGATGCGTATTTCATAATGGCTTTTCTGCCTTCATAAGAAGTAACTAACATAACCTTCATGTCTCTTCTCCTTACAAAAGAAAAAAGGCACACACACACGCACGCACTTTTCTCTATTTGAACTGCTGTTTGCTTTCCATGATTGGCCCAGGCCTCTTGTCCGTTATTTGGACACCTGCTTCGTGACCGAGTTGACATAAAAGTAGAAAAAAGAACGAACCGAAATGGATTCCAAACCTTGTCTTCAATGAAGCAAATGGTTTATTTTCCTGAATCTACACAATACAGATACAGATATTTTTGTTAAATATTTTCGATTCCTTCGAGATAGACTTAGGTGTGTACTTATCATAATATATAGATACATGGAAATACATAAAGAGATTGTGTTTTCATAACACATGTCGGGATCATACCGTTTGGAGGCGTTCCTAGTTTTAGTATCAGCCGGAGTGTGCCAGTCGTACGCCCGACCCGCAGCGTTGTTGAAAAGCGATACGGGGTGTCAGCAAATATGCCATTCCATCCGCATTCCTCAATGCTTTGTTTCTAATTCTATAATTTCACTCAGGGGAAAGCTTCTTCAACAGCTGTCGCATGCTACACAACAACAACGTCATACCAACATGTTTGCGTATGACATTGTAAACAATTCATAGTAGACATGTGCCAAATTGACTCCCCAAAACACATCGTCGTTTTCCGTAGCTCCAAGTTAGTCATTGTTTGAGCTTACAAAGAACAATATATCCTCAAGCTATCAAATATTTGTGACCAAGTTAGTTATTGAAAATGTTCCTTTGAAAAACGCCATGTAGTAAACCTCTTTCTAAAACTTGCTGATACCCGTATAGATCCGTATAAAATGAGGGTGAATACATCAAAACAAATGCATCATTTCAAATCCGTTCCGCTATTTACATTCCGGGGTGTTGATACACAGCCTAACAATATGAGAATCATATGAGAAGACGGGATTTTCACTGTCTATGTATTCTTCATTACAACCCGGGCATGTAACGCCATGAGGCGGTTTACCGGGACAAACAAAATGAAATATTTGCAGTCACTCTTATGTCATCAAAATAGCATTTCTCGAATCATGGAATATCTACAAACTGTTAATTCTAGCTACAACCACCGGTTTCCCGCCTTTATCAGAAAAACAATGGATGCCAAACCTTTGTTCGTGAAACACAGCCCCCCTCCCCACGTTGCTAGGAGACCAATGAACGCTGAACGCTAGTATGATTGCCCTTCCACTTTCTTTGTCCATGCATGAGGATGAATATATGCTTGCTATTTTAGCACGGCTATTTATAAAGATATACAAGAGCATTTGCAGGCTAAATTATTTTCCTAACAAATTTTTAAACATTTGTATTTCTTTACCATCTTGACAGTAAATTCACAGTCAACTAAAAATCTCCTTTCTTTCATCCACGACATTCGAATCTGCTTTCTCTGCAAAAAGATCAATCAAAACCCTTCTTACTTTTATACTCCCATACACAGACAAACACACATATAGCAGTAGTGTTTCGTTGCTTCTACAAATATATAGACCGTTTTAGAAAAGGGGAACTTTCTCATATCCCTTTGTCTTTTGTTCTGGTGACAGTAAATCTTTATATATCAACAAAACGGAACTTCTTGATAGAAACGGTTCCTGTTTCTTGACTTTTACGTAATGTTACCATTGTAACCATAAACGAGAAGTATTGCCAACATTCCAGAAAGTAGACTTGTTGTTATAGTACAACTTTTCTTCCTCAAGTAGAGAGAAGTGTGTTTTGAGGAACATTGGTCTTTGTGTCTACCAGCCACACAGAGGTACAAATTCGTGAGCAATTGTTGTCATGTTTCTAGACACAATATCAGACTTTCTTTCCAAGGGGAAAATAGAATGAAAGAAGGGTTAGATTTGTCACAAAGTTGCAAATTTGGCAAAGAACGTAAGGTTTGTATTTGATTATTTTCGTCAATGTGGTGCCGAGCAAAACCGCGACATACCCTCAACAAATTGGATTTACTTGTTGTGTTGAGTATTAAGTATCAAGGCCACATGGCAAAGCAACAAAAAATAAAGTGTACATTGTGGGCACCCCAAACATTGGAAAATGTGTATTTGCTATTTAGCTACATGAAGAATAACAAACACAAGACCCACCGAGTGGTGCTAATTTGCATACACCCCAATCACTAATGACAGGTAATTAGCCAGCCACAGCAGACGTATTAGCCACACACAATGCCGGAGATTTGAAAGGAAAGCTTTTGATACAGGCAGGTGCATTGGACAACAGCATTTTTTTCAACATAGGGCCTTCCTGTTTTGTGTGCATAGAGTTATATCAGAAATTATGTTAACCTCGATTTGGAAAAGCCATGTTAGTTTATAGTTCATGTATTGAGCGACGAAGTTTATGTTATGAAAAAGTCATTCAATGGGTAACGATTTTTGAACACCAGTCTTTAACACTTGTAGAGTCACTAAAATTTCTGTTCACAAACGTTTCCAAACTGTTATGCTAGTAACACAAACAAAATTTCGTGCCAATATATCCGTATTTTCTTGTACAAAAACTTTATGCATCAACATAACACAAACATAGAGTCCGCAGAACATCATATATGATCAATGTAGCCTCCATAGATAGCTTAACGAATGAGAAATGTTCTCCAGTTTCAACAGATTTCCGTCTTTTCTGTTTCGTCTCCTTGGTTTCGTTTATTCTCAGACGATTTTTCTCCGCTTCTCTTTCTTTTGTTCTTGTGCTTTTAAAAGGCTAAAACAATTAGGCAAGAAAGTACTCGTTTTCTGCGTGTTACTGCGATGATTACATGCTGTTCTTTGTCTTCCATACGCCTTCTTGGACGCGTTTGTGCCACGCTTTTTTAATGAATAAACCTCTTAGTGGCTTTGTGGGCACACAAAAGGCCGGGATCTTACCCTAATCCGGGAGTGTGACAGGTGCATCCTGGGAGAAAGAAAAACAAACATGGCACCGGGCAACAAGAGGTCACGTGACTACACAAGACCACCTGTGTCATTTTCTTTGTCCTTCACTCAGATCAAGGACATCACAGATTATTTTTCCCATTTGCAATTACTTCTTTCTTTAACCACATTCACAGAACGCAAAGAGCTGTAGAATTAGAGATGTTAACGATGTCCAATCTTACCATCGCATTCGGTGTGACACAATCTACTCAAACACCAGAAATATTTTAAGAACATTTCTTCTCTTTGTCCAACGATGTGCATGCAAATCAAGATGCTGAAGTGACCTTTTGTAACCTACATTAACAGTTAATGATGTTCAATGTAACCTTCTTGTCGTGCTGTATGACACAGCGCAAATGTTATGCAAAAAGACTCGTGTCATAATCCTATTTTCGCAGCGAGAAGTGAATTTATTGGAAGGCCATCAACACTAATAACAGGAAAACGAGGGTTTAGAGATAACGCTGTACAAGATAGCTGCAGAACTAAACCAATAAACGCCCCTTTGTTTGCCACCACTTCTAAGACAATGGACAGGTGTTTTTTTCTCCACCCACATAAACAACGGCACGTGCTGACGTGGGAGGGGGGTAACTAAGTGTTACGCTACCGTACTCACTTGTTCAACTAGAGGGATTACAAGTCATCTAGACATAAGCTAAGAGGCTTCAGTTCCATTAATGATTAGTTCTCACACCCACACAATTTCTGTTGTTAGTTTTTTGTACAAATATGTAAGAAAATACGTCGTTGTTTAAGGAGATTATAGCTTTGTTTTTGTTCTCCATAAAAAAAACAGAACATCGTCAAAAGTCAAAATTGTAACAGCAAACATTCGTAACTACAGCATAAAGTTCTCTGTACTTGTCGAATACATGATTTGTGGACTATGGAACCTGAAAAGGGGGCGTGTGTAATCGCTAGTATTTGCTGTTGTCCACAGGAAATCTTTTGACTAAACAGATAAACAGATAAAACATGGCGTTATCTATTGTTGTCACGCCCGGAACAACAAAAACTGGCAGAAATCTACAATTCTGAGAAGATAACAATTTGACAACATGTGAGGACAAAGAAATTGGCTCCAATCTTCCGCTACTATTTTTTACGAGAAAAAATGTATTTTCGATATGGAAAACACAACAATGATGTGAGTTAATTGAGTAACATGAGCTTCCAGTTTTATTAATAAATAATCCACAAAATCAGACACCTCGCAGACTAACTCGCAAATAATGTTTTGTTGCAAAATTCAAGATTTTAGAAGGTTGCATAACATAAGTTGTAGCCCTGAATACCATTGTATTTTTCATTTTCATATTTAATGTTTTACGTAGCACTTGTATTTTCAATCATCCCATGGGCATTTATTTACAATAAACTTATCAGTATTAACTGAATGAAAAGCACAAGCACACTTAGTATCAACATAGTATCAGAGCATAGAAACAAGAAAATCTTAGCCATTTTGGATTAGAAATGTGCCATCTGGATGTTGATACAGTATCGGATTATTGCTAGTCACTAAATTTACCGTTACAAATATTCTCATTATAAAATCGTGAGAAAACTGCCAAATGTTTCACGGCTTTCAGTTTGCATTTGAACCCACGCTTGACACTTGACGGAAGTGGATGAAAAGAGCACTAAAAACTGTTACATTGTGTCAAGAAAAGGTAGAGAATAGGCATTGTGGTAGGGGACGCTAACATACGCCACGACGCGTGGGACACTGGCCTCACATACGAGCTGTGCTGTGCTGAAGTCCATTCTGTATTTTCTATGAAAGATCATTTTCTTTACGCCATCTCCCCCTTCCCATCCTCTTTTCGGCCAGATCAGTCAGTATACAGTAGAAACATAATGTTATATCCTAGTATATAACAGATGTACAGACATTTAAAAGATGTACGTAGTAATCAGATTGTAAATTGTCCTACAAGTTTGATGCGGTAGAATGTTTTCAGCTGTCTATAACAGAACCAACCACCGGCAAGACAGCCTCGTCCATAATATGTGTAACACAAACTCCTTTGTCTGAGGCTGTAGCTTAGCTAGCTAGGAGTAGGATGATTTGGATTTGGGGGGGGGGGGGGGGCTGCTATAAGCAAGATCTATTCAGGCTTCATCTGGCGTAACTAAAAAAGCTCATGAATGATGTACGGTAATTGTGTAATTTGCGGGTCCGAACCTGTCATTTTGAGGCCCATAGCCCGGGTGCGTGTCCGTCGACGTAATAGGTATCCGATGTCACCGGTCAACTCTCGAACGGTATTTTACGTTGAAACGTCCC
>NC_049997.1:5792986-5803870 GCF_000003815.2 Branchiostoma floridae | reverse complement strand
GATGTGAACGGGCCCTGATATAAAAAGTCGACCGAGCGCTCTACGCGTGGCACCGTGGACTTCCAAACACCTGTATTGACTTCCCCTGTCAGACTTCGCCATAACTCAGAAATTGATTGGCGAAATCGGACGATAAGCCAAGTCATTAAGATCTACCGATTCCACAACCATGTGTAATTCACCTGCCTTTTGTTTACAGACGTTTGTTTTCGTGTAAACATTGCCAAGTGATTGCAAGGCACATTTTATTTCAATGGGTAGCGCGGTGTCTGAGCGTTGGTTCCGCAGTTTGAACAGCGGTTGTTGTTAACACGTCGAATCGTTACTGTGTTTGCCTACAAGACTTGAGCCCCTTTCTAAGGTGAGGACTTACGCGTGGCGGAACAAAGGCTCGCGCTCCCAAGAACAAAGAATGGCGGTGGCGAAATCCGGGTAGAAACTCTACAGAGAGTCTACACCATTTTCGCTTTTATTTTTCTCGCCCGACCTCTTTACACTGGGTTCGCGGCAATTTTTCTGATCAACGCTTTTGAACTCACCGAGCTGACAACCCCCCACCCTACACGCACATGCACACGCATACACACACACACACACACACACACACACACACACACACACACACGTATACGCACGCACACACACACACACACGCACACACACACACACAACACACGCACACAACCACACACACACACACACGCACACGCACGCACACACACACACACACACACACACACACACACACACACACACAAATATCTATATATGCATATGCATACACACAACACACGCTCACACATACGCACGTACACACAAAAAACGCACTGGCGCAAATACAGACAGCACGCACTGAATACACACGTACATACATGTACACACAACACACACACACATACACATACACATACACAGAGAAATGATGTACAAGTTTGTTGTAAACGCTCGACTGCCTCTTTAGCTCACCCCCGCAATGTCAAAGTCATATCACCGGTTCCATACAAATACATGCGTGCTGCTCTATTGTACACCAACAAAGAAAAACCTCACACACGACATCGCCTAGTCAAAACAGGAAATATACGACATTAGGCAAGCAAAATGTATCGGAATTTCTCCGTCATTGTCGCTAATTCTTACAAACTAATTTCAAACCAACTTACATCTGTCATTTTCCATACACGCTTTAGAAATCCAAATGAATAATAGGAAACGCGGCTAGAAAGAAAGAAATGTTAGAAGTTGTACAGACACAGACAATGACCTGTATGTTTGTATTCCTGCATATGCTACAAGTTACTTCTATAGTGCATGTGATCTGTGGTTTTTAAAGAAATGTCTGTATCAGAACCACGTATATAGACTGTGAGGAATATTGATTGCATTTTGCAATGGACGCAAACTCAGTGTCAAAACCCGTAAAGTCTTCTTTCCGTAGTTCGGAAAGTGTGCTTAAATATTTGTTTTCGTGCTGTGCTGAACCTTCTAGTAGCACCAGATGTTCGAAGGCAACATCGGATTTTTTTGTAGCCCCTCTATCTTACATAGACTTCCTAGTGACTCCGAACATTAGTTATATTATCATTTAAAATCAATATGGCTACCAGAATCATATATATACGTAATATCCATTACGTGTACGTGATCCATACGTCATATTCACTGAAGATAAAAATTCATCGAGTTTGTGAAAATTACATGATCTTAACCTCCCATTTGATATAAATTGTGTACCTTCTATATTTTAAAAGTATTTAAACTGCTGATATGTAATCTACAACTCTTTTTACAGAGATATAGTCTGTGAACGGCATCGATTTTATGAACGATTTTCGCCTTTGATCTTTGTATGTATTCTCTGATATGTGTACATATACTATCTTGTATTACCAGTCATGCAAATAATAAAAGATTGATTAGCCTTGGGTATCGATTAAAGGGTATGTTGATAAACCAAGTAAACCAAACAGGAATAGCTAACCACACAGGAATAACTAACGATGTGGAAAAGAGTTTCTTGAAGTTTATTAAATACTTACTAACTTTATCAATATTCATTATTAGATCATCTTGGTAGTTTGACACCTAATTGTGTCAAGTGAGAGCCCACCCCCTTGAAATTGAGAGAGGGCGGTACAAAAAGCTACCTGTGGGCGAAAGAACCTGTAACCATTGTATTGCAAAACCGGTGGAAGACGAAATACATTTTATTTCTAACTGCCTCTCCAATGACCAGGAAAGAAAGGAGTTATTTGAAGAGGTTTGCAAAACACACAAAAATTTCCAAACGCTTACCGACGAAAACAAAACTATAAAGCTGTTAACGTCACATAACCCACTCCTCATAGAAAAAGTGGGGTACTTCGTCTTCCACTGCTTCCAGAAAAGAAGTCAAACCCCAAATGCGTAGATTGTAGCTCTCAGCAGTCATTGATAGAATAGTCACTTGTTTACACTTGTCACCATTGTTATCTACACCAAATTACTTTATTTTATGTATGTTTATATATTCTGTATGCTTCATGTTGCAATTAGCCCTCAGGCAAGAACTTGCAAATAAACTTCAATTAATCACACAGTTCTATTGATTTAAATCCTTTATCTGTACTAGAAATAAGCAGGCATCACATGGCCCAACAACAATACATCGTCGGAGGTTACACTCCGTTTCGGGGTAATAATAACCATTCTGCCACTGTTTTTCGAGGCTAATGATACATACTGTCGGTATTAAAGTGGACTTTGAAGGACAAGAATAACAGGATGAACTGGACATCTGAGTGATAATCAGGTATAAGTGACACGCGTTACCGGGCCTTGGTCTATATCGATTCCACATTCTTCGCTCAGACGACCATTGCCGGGATATCAAAGTCGATTCACGAACTGTTTGAACGTCTCTTAGCACAAAGTTTTCGTGACGCCATTTATCGATTAAGTGCCGACCACTTTGTCATGGAATAAACGAATATCCATACTTTATCCAGTTGTTACTGTTATCGGAATACTAAAAATGTTTCATCGACAAAAAAACAAACAACGAACGATATCAGTATTTTGCGACGAATATCCCTTTAATCTGTAGATACTTTTTTCCCTGTAAATAGCAGTTCTCTGGCAAATAGCAAGAATGTAGAATACTAGAAATGAAGGAATGGAGAGAACCAGTGAAAAACGTGAAGATATATTATAATAATTAGAATAATGCTATGACCAAAAATGGTATACACCATAGGCATTTACCAGTATTGTGGGGTATAATGATCTCCAACTTAACACGGGTAGAAGTCTGACAGGCGGACTTTTTGGTAGTTTAATAGTTTAACATCTGCTTGGAGATTAGGAGGAACAACTCTGTAAATACGAACCAAATATTGTTGCCTGTTGAATTTCAATAAATTTTCGTCCATGCGTCAAAGAGGAAGAATAGGGAATTTAGACATTATAAGCTGGACTCGCCAGACCAAGGAGACTTTGGTCTGACCAATAGTGGTCTTAATCTCAAAGCAGATGTAGAGGGCAAAATCTTATCTCTTTTCACTCTTGCGATGTTGAATGAGAAAGCTTCTAGCATGGTGTAGCAAACATATCATGCTTCTAGTATAGCGAAACTAGAAACTACTTGTATATTCAGAGGTGTTATGATTTCGTCTTTCTGCATCTGTGTTGTGTTTGGCCCAGAAACCAGAGGCCCCGTGTTCAAATCCTATCACGCTACCGATCTTGAGCTCCTGGGAAAAGCACGACTTTCCTTTCCCCACCCTGGTGTAAAAATGGGTACCCGACTTCGGTTGGGAAGGTAAAAGGCAGTGGAAAAAGAGAGATGGGGTTCACCTTTCAATACCGTGCCCTAGACACGGTGGATAACAAGTACATGTACTTCAGCCCACTACCTGGCCTTCCGACCAAGCCACAAGTTTTTGGCGGGAGAAGAACAGCTGACATGTTTGTTCACACAGCGGTGACAATGACCTGCAGTAATGAGGCGGGAACGTCCGGAATTTTTACAACGCTTCCGGGAGGAAGGATTAGTCAAATTATCACCCGGTCTTGGCGGGAAACTTGCACGTGTAAACTATCGTCTGCAGACAACAACATGGCTCTTGTCTCCGAAAACACACACATTCTAGCCTTTATGTGTAGATAAGCAACATTTATTGAAAAAGCGACAATCATTGAGAAAGGAAGAACAAGACATGAGAGAAAACTCTTTATCTTCAGATATATTTTCGCCTTGCATTGTTTCTGGGGCCCCACAGCACACAAAAATAGATCACAGTAGTCTGGGTACCATTAACAGCTACTATACATCTGTCCACCATATGAGGGAGTAATAACAACAGCCAATGGCGATAATTCGATCAGGGCCAAGTTTGTCTTTGACCAATAGCAGGCGACGCAATGTAGTTTGTGTGCTTCATTCTTTGTTTTGTTGTCTGCCAGTGGCTACAGATGCCTCCTATACTTCGGAAAGTATATGTCCACGTACGTCTGACCGTTTCCAAAATCATATCCAGTTGCTTGAGTAACTGCTATTCGGTGTATCTGGATGTCTAACCTCCATCGACGTACATGTATTCACTAATTCAGTATCAAGAAGTAGATTCATTTGACCAAATTACTGTAATATTGTAATCATATGCCATTTTTATGACCTGTACTCAATTCGCAATGAGCGTGCAACAAAATGTGTTCTGTGTTTTTCCAATACATGTAAAAGGAAGAGCGTGAGTGTATTTTTTTCGACTACTACTATATCTGCGCGATTCGACCTCTGCTTGGAGAGTAGTCACATACTGTCATGGAAAAGCCGGCTCCTCTACGAACCGACAGTTGGACACCAAAGTCCGACAATCGTGCATCTATGATCTAAACTTCGGAACAAGGATTAGATTGTGTAAAGTTGTAGTCCATACAAGTTTCGTATATATGGCACCACTGGCGCCGAAAGAGACACTTTCACACCTTGGTGACAATGAGTAGGATAATCCGCCCAGTGGCCATTTTATGGAGCTATAAAACAATTTACGGTAAATGAAATAGTCGGTACTGGCCAGACAAGTAGAAATGATAGGACGGGCGGCAGAAAAGATAGACAGCTCTAGAACCAGCCAGGATAGCAACGCCTCCCTCAAGTAGCTCTAGCTTTCTTTATACATGATCACTCACTCACTCACTCACTCACTCACTCACTCAATCACTCACTCACTCACTCACTCACTCACTCACTCACTCACTCACTCACACTCACACACACTCACTCACTCACTCACTCACACACTCTCACACTCACTCACACTCCCCCCCCCCCTACACACACACACTCACTCAGACTTACTCACTCACACTCACATACACACTCACACACACACACACACACACACACACACACACACACACACACACACACACACACACAAACTTACACACTCACTCACTCAGTCTTGGAGTGTCTGGTCCGTTGCGACAAGGAGCTTTTATCCTTGGTTGCGATGATCGGAAAATCGTGTAAAGTGCCTTTTCCAGGGGGGTCAAGATCGGTAGCTTGACAGAATATGAACCATGCCACCCCACCTCACAATAATTTCGCGTCTTCCAACATTCCAAACGACGCCTATTCTAATATCCCTTACTCGAGTATTCGCACGTTCATTTGTGAAGTCGAAGTTTCTTTTTTCCTCTGCCAAAAAGGTTCCGGACCGATTTTGAACACACTCTATAATTAGAGCCTAATTTGTAGCTCGGGTAATTGTACAAGTCGCCCCGGGTGCCACACAGGGCCCAGTCTCCCCTCTTCTAGCCTTTTTTGTGCGAGCCGAAAAGTCGTCAGTCTGTCTATAAAGGCCGGATAGGTCGGGGTCAATTGGGGTTAAAGCGTCTAATCATGAAGTCACTGAGCCAAAACCAACGGTTTCCATACATCACTTCTTACTGTCAACATTTGAAATAAATGGCTAGAAAATGCTCACATAGAAGTCCAATTCCAATAACATTTTGGTGAAATTATAATTTGACGTATCAGAATGCCAAAGTTGAGTATTGAGTATCCGTTTTAAAACGCTAAGAAAGTACGGAAACTGAAGAATGATTTTAAGGATATTCAGGGCCCTTGGACTTAGGCCAATGTCTTCCAAACCATTGCACCAATCCAATACAACTTAAAGACGTTTGTGTGTATGAATGGGGAAGGTCAATTGGGGTTAAGCACCGGCTCGCCCAGGTTACGGGCGATTCATCAGAGCTCGGCGGGGTCAGGTCACGGGCGGCCCGCAGACAGCACTGACAATCAGCGGTGGTGAAGACATCGGCGGTCGTTATCAGAGCGTGCAAGGCAAACTGGCGTAAGGGTACAATTATGGGCATCGGTCTAGGTTTAACTTCTGGGGGAGGGGGTATACTTTTAGGTGTACCAAAAACGTGTATGTAGAGATTTTGTCTACTTCTGTCAATAATTTCTGTAAGCTCCAAGCAGATACTGGTCAGCTTTTGATTACTGTTTTTGCGGCATTTTGAGGCTCAATTTCCAAGCAGATCGTAATAGTAGGCAAAATAGTAACGCGTTCCTCAAATTTCTAAGGGCAAGCTGCTCCATGGAATCGCGAGTTTGAATTGTTGCGATTTCACCTTTCTAAATATCCCTTGACTATTTGAGATATTGGTCTGTAGCGACGAGCGGAAATACAGTGACTTGTTATAGAAACCCTTTTTGTGGGAAATCCGAATTAAACTGATGCTTGGCGCTTGTTTGATGGACAAATAATCACAATAGTAATTCGTAATTGTGTTGAACATAAGTCTATACAAATCTGAAGAAAGCTCATTAGTCTATAAATGTTTAACTTTAGGCTCTTTCACTGATTATGTAACTTTGGCGCAGTTTTTCTGTTCGAAATCCTGTCAAAATTTGTTTCCTGGTTGGTTCATGGAGCCAAAATCGAACATTAGAACGCATAAATAACTCCCTGTTTGAACCAAGTACAAAGAAAACAAAAGAAAAGAATAAAAACTATCGCACGTCTCGCCCAATTTGACTTACACTTCAGGTACTGCCAGGTACATAGACGATAATCTCCAAGCAGATCCTACAATGGCATAAGATAGTACCAAACTGGAAAAGGAGTGTAGTCAGCCAAAAGGTGTCCATTTGCCTTGTAGCGAAACACACTCCTAAGCCGGCTTCACTCCTCTGCCAGCTTTTGATACTATCTTATGCTACCGTAGGATCTGCTTGGAGATTCATAGACGAGTGTTTTCCCCGCACATAGATAGAGGTTGAAACTGCATTTTGAGAAAGATCGCAAGGGTGGTTGCTTGGTCGTTTTGTGGATACTTACTAGTAGAATATTCAATAGTATCGGTAATGCACAGAACATAGGACGTACACGTGTGATAATGAAACACAACGTCACGCATACTTGTATGACCATCGCCACATTATCCAAGAACATGTAAATGTTGGTCCGACTTGCTTTACGCACTGCATGCGTATTTCTAGTTGTATATAGGACAAGTCTTGAAAAGGCAGACCTCTAGAAAATGGTACTAAATGTCTGGAAAACCTAAGGGAAAAATTACACTACATTTACTTGGCATGAGAACTGACCACTTGTTGCACGGCTGTCGTAATGACCACTTGGGCCACTCCTTTCCTGAGAACTGACCACTTGCACTGCGGTCGTAATGACCACTATCTGCGTCTACAATCTACGGTCAGTATTTCCTGGCTGTGGTCAGTGGTGGTCAGCTGTTCAGTTTCCCGACATTTGACACAATAAGTAGCCCAATTACGGTCCGAGTCAAAGGGGACAACCTCGCACCCCCTCCGGCTAGCTTTCACACGGACACGGGTCCGGACAACGCCGCTTGGCGGGACGGCCTGAGTGCCCTGGGGTCCCGCCGGGAAAATTGACCAGCCTGTGTGCCGTGTAGAGCAGAGGGTAGACAGTCGCCGACTTCTCCCCTTCAGTCAAAAGAAAAACAATTTAGACAAGCGAAGTTTGACGTTTCCGACTATTGTTCGTCCACTCTTCACCTGACAGACCCCCCGCAGCGACGCCGTATGGTCAGGGCGACTGGACATTGTTAACCGCACCCAAAGTGGACACCGGCCAAATGACCGATGGTCTGGCACGTGTGACGCTGTCCAGTTGGCGTCCGAAGTGGTCTGGGTAACTGCTGGACAGTCTCTCACAATTTCGCACAAGTTAAAACAGAAGAGAGTTACACCAAAGAATTTGAAGAATTGGGTCTTTTACTTCAACCAACGACTTTCAGCCCAAATTCGGGCAAAAAAAGGTTTTCTCCAAAAGTCACTGCCAAAGTCTCCAAAAGTCACACAACTTGTTACGTAACGGTCTATGTAATTTTTTCTCAGGCTCTTTATGAATATCAATTGCTCCTCAAATGATCGTCCATTCGTTTGTCGGCGGTCCACTCCTCCTTACTGGCCGGTACAATCAATCGAGACTACATTTTAGGCCGGACGAAATTGTTCAGCTACATTACCTACATTAATTATGTCGACTAAAAAGTACAAGGTACTGGAAAAGCTCTGTAAATTCCTTTACACAAGTTTTAAAAAGAGAGAAGAGACTCTGTAGATTTTAGATGATATAAATTGTAACCTCCTAACACCTTACTTCAGTTATCTAACTCTATGCATTTAGCCCATGTTGGGCAGGAATATGCAATAAACATAATTGTCATTGTTATCATAGTCTTGTGACTCTTGTCTAAATATAAAGTATTCGAACGGCATTACATTGCGATAGTCATTACATGTAACAAATGTACGTTTTGCTCAGTTTGTATTGTTTGTTATATTGTTGACTAAAAGTGAACAGAAATTGAATCGATATTGTTTGGTATTTCATTAACTAAATGTTAGTAGAAGTTGAATCTCAGCTATTATACAGTGTGCCTTGTATTTATCAACTTTGAACATGTTTTGTTTTGACCTGTACTTAACCCAGTGTGGTAAAAATGTACAATAGAGGTCTGAATTCATTTCAATGTAATAAATCCGACTTTAGGAACGGATGGGGGTCCTGAATGATGGACAACTGACGACATCCAGGCGTTTTGTCTGTCTCCCCAGAGTTCAGAGGTCACGCACCTTGACTGCCAACGTCCCAGGCGCTTCCCCGGTCAGGTCACAAAGGTCAGTGTTAAAACGTCTTCAATATGGCTTCCAGGGTTCCTGACACACGTAAGTGTTATGTAGTATCCGTCCTGTCCACTCCACGTCCCACGCACTTCCCCTTATCTGATTCTGATAGTTGGACGGAAATAAAAAGCAGGAAAGTGTGTTTTCTACCTGCATGGCTCTGGTCATTATGGAGCTGTGACCTGTGACCTTTGGTTTGTACAGTCTCGTACATCAAGTTTAGACCACAGTGACTGGATTGTTTGGTTGATTTTATTTTCTAAGATAGGGGAAGACATATTGTTTTTGCTTTTCATTTCTTTTTATTTCTGCTTCTGTCAGGAGCCAAGCAGAGCTTAGATAGCCATGAACCAAACAGGGCTTTGAACCAGGGTATTGAAGGCAGCCAGTCGGAGATGGCAGACTTCACCCCATTGCATATCATCTTATTTGCGAAGGAACAGTTGGAAATAAATTGTGTTGCGTCTACCAACATGTACTCGTACAATGACCTCTGTTTCCCTTCTCAGTATATTGTGGTGTATTTGGGTGAACGGTGACTTGAAAAACACAGAAGAATACTGAATTTATTCATTTTTATGTTCTTCGAATTCAGAAACGTGGACACATATTGGAGGGCCTGCATGCTCCTTTCCGTACGGTGTATGCAGCCTATTTTGATTTCCCATATATTTCGCTGGAAAAGCCGTTTGATTCATGTTATTTGCAGGGTAAATATGCGTAATTTTCTTCCTCAGTAGTCGGAACCCCCATGCAGAACCTCATATTGATGTTCTAAAAAAACAAAACAATTCCACGGTATCTTGTGCTATCTTCTTGAATACACGGATGGATCTTGACGATGGTACATATCGTGAATAGAAGGACACAATATTGCTCCTTTCCCCAGACGCCCCAAACTCCAGATGTTACGCACCTGGTTGGAATAACCGTTAGGTCACAGCAAGTAAATTTTATGGATGGTATCCCCTCACGACTGCAAAAATAGTAAGATATGGCGAGAAAAGAACAGAGACAAGAATAGTAGAGAAAAGAATAAGAAAAAAAGCAAGATGACTGAGTTTTCACAAAAGAGACCATAAACGTTGTAACAAGGAAGTGACAAAATAGCGTACCTCAGCAAACAGGTACTAGTAATTAATAAAAAAGGCCCGTCAAAGTAGAACTGCAACTGTAAACATGTAGACTTGCCATACTCGTGAGAGTGGCCGTCCATCAATTAATTCAAGAAGTGTGCTGGTGTAGTAAAAGTGACACTCGTGTGGTAGACTGGTATCACTTACATTGTACCAAGTTGGCAACTACGTTCATGTCTATAGTGGTACTGCCTCGCTATAGTATAACACAACATAAGTTCCAATTTTAGTACTTTTTCGTCATGTTGACCATCTCAAAAGAAGTAAAATAGTCCCCCACCCCCCGACATCAGACGAAATGTTTTGAGGGCGCTGATGCCATCTATAACATTTACTTGCTGTGGCCTTTAATAGTCAAAACAATGCGGACGAGGGAAGCCTTTCACAATGTACAAAATTACAGCTTTCTGGCGTGTAGAATTACCGCAATACTCTGGGATCAGGGGACAAAAGTGGAGATTGTAGAACGTTTTGTACAACAATTAAAGTTGGTTCCGAACTCTCAACACAGCTGTGGCAACGAGTGTCGAATTACTTGTTTTTCTAACCCCCCTCTGTCTTCCTGACCAATAAGGTATATGT
>NC_049997.1:5788756-5792683 GCF_000003815.2 Branchiostoma floridae | reverse complement strand
TTTCGGTATCATAGCAAGCTTCACAGGCGGACTGGAGACATGTCGTTCTTCAAGGATTAACGTCTTTCTTAGGGAAATCCTCTGTACAGGGGGTAAGACCTGGCACGCGTGCCATGGGGCTGCTAGGAGCCATTCCAGAAAAGCAAAACTTTTTTCTAGGAGAGACCTAAGGCTTGTGGAATAAGAGAAATTGAGACGTTTATGAAGGTTAGACATCCAGGTAAGCAATATATAAATAAGAAGGTTATCCTTCTGCTTTTGCTGATGAAGAGTGATGGAGGTCACTCGAAATGTCCGGAAGTAAATATCCGTTTTTTTATCCAGTTGTAGAGATTGAATTGTATTTGAATAAGAGAAATTGAGATTTCTTTCTTCAAGCAATATTACTACATTTTCATTTAAAAAATTGTGAATAGAGAGAGAAATCATATCAAGTAAGCGCGATTTAAGCGCCGCCAAGATGACCATGCCAAAGGCTCTGAGCTTTTGGAGTAGTGGTTTTGTGGTCTAGCGGCTTCGAGTTCCGGGAACCAGGAGACTGTTCCACTCCTTTCTTACGTTAGGTACACATGTCTGGACGGAATAGAGACCAAAACACATAAGTAACTGTACTTAGATGGTGTTATGATGAAAGTATTACAAAAGCATATAAAACACATACAAGGCGCTTTTATCGTGCAGAAGTGAGCGATAACGCTAATTCACCTTTATCCGCGGGGTAACCTATATCCGTTGTCTCTAAACAGAGGGTATCTAGGGACATCAAGTAAATGGACGGTGTTTTCGAATTGCAACATTTTCACAATTGTTCAATTTTAAACCACCGTCCGTCGAAATGATGTCCATAAGTACAGTACTCTGTTTTTTTGCTAGAAACAACGGATATAGGTTACCCGTGGATAAAGGTGAACTAGCGTTACACCAGGGATAGGTAATGCCAAAGTACGGATATCCATTGCTGAAACCCCTCCACGTGGGCTGGACCAGATTTATCTTCTCAATGTGAAAGGTGAGGTTTCTCAATGTGAAAGATGAGGTCACCAAATATCAACTCAACCGATCAACTAATCAACCGATCAACCAACCAATCCATCAACCAACCAAACGACCTACCAGCCAACTGAACAACAAAGCAACCAGCCAATCACCAACCAACCTATTAATCAATCAACCAGCCAACCAACCGACCAACAGATCAACCAACCAACAAACGGACCGACCGACCAACTGATCAACCAACCCACCGATCAACCCAATTGATCAACCAACCAAACCAATAACTAACCGATCAACCAGCCAGACAACCCACCAACCAATGAACCGACCCACGTCACCCACCTATCAACCAACCAACTGGCCAACCTATCAACCAACCAACCAACCAATCAACCATCCCACCAACCAACCCAATCGACCAACCAATCATTCATTCACACTCAAAGCACCTTAAAACCGACAAGATAGTGAGTTTGTTTAACTTATACAAGAATTGTACGACCACCATTGCTCAAAATCTTGTTCTGTATCCTTCCTTGACTTCAGATGGCCATGCGTATCCATGGGATAGGTAATGCCAAAGTACGGATATCCATTGCTGAAACCCCTCCACGTGGGATGAACCAGATTTATCTTCTCAATGTGAAAGGTGAGGTCACCTTAGAGGCTCATTTAGCCTCCCACACTTCTCTCCTGTAGGTTCACTTCCTCTCGGGATTAGTTTGTCTTTTATACTTCTTCAGCACAAGGCAGGCTGGAGGGTTGGTTTGTGTATGTGTGTGTGTGTGAAAGAAGAGACTCGGAAGCTATATTACGGCTGGATACCAGGCTATGTGTGCGCGCGTGTTTGAGTGTACGTATACATACCGTATGCATGTGTGTGTGTGTGTGAGCGCGTGTTTGAGTGTACGTATGCACACCGTATGCATGTGTGTGTGTGTGTGTGTGTGTGTGTGAGCGCGTGTTTGAGTGTACGTATGCATACCGTATGCATGTGTGTGTGTGTGTGTGTGTGTGTGAGCGCGTGTTTGAGTGTACGTATGCATACCGTATGCATGTGTGTGTGTGTGTGTGAGTGAGCGCGTGTTTGAGTGTACGTGTGCATACGTGTCCCTTTGTTACGTTTCCTGTGTTATCTCATATTTAAGTTAAACTTTTGATTCACTCGTTCGGCAGTATGATTTTATGTTATCTAAGTTACATCTGGTTTTGTACAATCTTTATGCTTCTGTTAGTTAAGTAATTTGGTTTTATAAAACTTTATGTATGATTATTTATTGAAGTTAATTTTTTTAAACTTTATGTATGACTTAAGTTCGGGGATCTCCTCCCAGGTGGCTTTAAAAAACGCCGTCAGGCGATATGCTTCTTACCCTGGTTAAATAAAGAATGAACAAACAAACAAACAAACAAACAAACAAACAAACAAACAAACAAGCATGTGTATGTGTGTGCGTGTGTATATGTGTGTGTGCACGTGAGTATATGTATATGGGTGCATATATGTATGTGTGTGCAAGTGTGTCTGTGCGTGTTAATTCGAAAAAGGCATGACATTACATAGGTTTGTTGGTATTTTGACATTGGATTATTTGATTCGATCATTGAACTCTAGAATACAGCAGTTTCCAAAATAACTAAGAAGAAACTAACTTGCAAAGAATTGTATTATTGTCCAGTTACCAGGGCTAACCCTTTATGATCCTTTATAATAGCCTCCGGCTAGTTGGGTAGCCCCGCTGTATTTCTCACTATACAGCCGAATAAATTAAATCAAATCAAATCAGTCCCCCACCATCTAGTCGATATTGATAAGAACCATATCTGTTGACCTCTTATGGCGTAAACAGGGCGGAGAAACACGGATCCGGGATTTGTCATGGTCAAAACGTACATTACACCCTCCTAACTGTCATTTTCTGCCGATTCAGACGGAGATAATTGAATTAACGTGCGGAGGAAAATGTAGCCTTGTCGCGGCCGCCCTGACAGGGGACACTTGTTGGAGACAGCTCGCAGATGTGGGGTGATTAGTACCAGGTGGACTGTGGTTGGAAACAGGTTTGATGTATGTGGCCACCGCTAGGAAAGTTTATGGATGACATCCCTACATACTGTAAAGTTTATTGCAAATTCTTGGCCGTGAGCTAATTGAAGGTAACATAAAAGTTTCGAACAGTGTAAAAAAACAATATCACAAGTGTCTACTCGTCTAAAGCTAGTAAAAGCTAACTCTACTAGATCCTGGGTTATTGGGTTCGACTCCTTTTTCGAAGACAGTGGAAGACGAAAGATCCCACCTTTTCTATTATGTGTGGGTTTTGTGATGTTAGAACTGTTTTCTTTTTGTCAGTGAAATGAGATGGGCGCAAACAAGATGGGTTATAAAAGACAAGATGGATATATCTTAAATCAAATCAAAATAGACACCATAAACGTTGTATCAAGAATTGAAGTGACAAAATATCGTAAAAAAATTGGTATCACAGGCAAGAAGTCTTTTATTTCTATTCAAGAGATTCACTAAGCTAAAGTGACGCTAGTGTGGTAGACTGGTTTCTGGCTTCAACTAGTCTACTACTACATTGGTGCCACTTTTACTATCTAACTATTTTCACTTCTTCCACTGTCTACATGTTCCTTACTACAAATGCACTTAACGCTATCATATCAATCTATTCATTTAATGTATTTAGTCTTTCTTCTCTTGCAATATCAGCCCCATGGGCATGAATTTGCAATAAAACATTTATCATTATACAAAATATTTTCCCGTATTGGTGCTTACCAGTAATGTTTACTAGTATTAGACGTATTTTAGGCTTTCAACTTTTTTTTCCAAACTGGCGGACAAATAAAAAAAAAACCCTGGCAAAATAGAAAGCCCATCTGAACGATATTAAGACGTAAAATACAAGCTAGTACCATACC
>NC_049997.1:5786566-5788149 GCF_000003815.2 Branchiostoma floridae | reverse complement strand
ATCGCAGAATGAAATTGTAAAGCATTCTGAACTTGTACCTACAAAGAATAACCAAATTATACACATTGTTTTAAACGTTTTACTAATCATACATGACACAACCTAAGAGTCAAGGGTAAAAGAATTAGGAACACATCATATAATACATTACAGGTACAACAATTACATATCATTGATCGATTTCCCTGAATGCTTGTATAATATAACAGGACTTACGAGTAGATTCGATTTTGTCATATTCGTTTCTTTCCAGTGACATCTTTCCTCTACATGAAACAGAAATAATACACATGTATGTGTATACAGTACACAAGGCAAACCACTTTTCTAAATCTAGCTACAACCAATATTCATCACATAAACAATAATAATGACATCCTATAATAGAAAATACCTTTTGGTGTGTTGTATCTCAATGTACATTTTATTAGCCCACTCAAAGGGATATATTCTTCATCTATACATGCAAATCTTGGTTCTTTTTATCTAACTTTTTTCTAACACCTAGATTATCATAGTTTACTATATCATATTTGTAACATCACATATGAAAGCCGTATGTATTGTATTTATTTATATGTACGTAACATGATTTTTCACCTTGACACCACTACTATGACTCATACAGTACAAGACACGTTGAATAAAGTATTGCACCGCAAGAAGGTCACTTTCTTGTAAACTTGCTGTGTGGCTGGCTGGAGTGAGTTTCAAGTGTTTGTACTGCATTCTAGATCAATGTTTGATATAGATTAATATGCAGGTACCAATTTTTCATTTGAGTCATTTCACAGAAACCTGTGTTGAAGGAGCCAGTGTTGAATTGAAGTGAATTGTTTAGAAAAAAATGTATGTGAAATTCCTGGAATTCTTGTAGACTGAACATAATTACTCTTCAATTGGGCTCACCCCTGAGGCATCGCCAAAAACAACCAAGAGATTTTCACATGATCTAGGCCACATGGACTTAACAATATAGATGACATCCATACGCATCCCTGCTGTTTTACTCCAACAAAGCTTTCGGCCACACTGGAAATCATACAAATCAAAAGGAGCAAACATTTCCTACATATCTGCAGAAATTTTCTAAATAAAAATTGGCTTTCGTCAATCGCAATAATGCTGTCAAGGTGTATTCTTTCTCTCTTCAGTCATTGATATGTTTCACAAATACTTCTTCAACTTTTCAAAAGAAGAAAAAAAATTACAACACGCTATAGAATACATTGTACCCTAGCTAACACCTTCAAGACATTCAGATTTTCACTGTTGACAATACCTGTGTGAGAGATTCTGGGTACATTTGGTCCCCCACCAACTGTTTTCTTCAATTTCTTACAGAAATGCAACAAACGACTGTACACAATCTACGGCACTGTACTCATAAATGCTATACACATACTGTTTGTTTCTATCGGAACTTGGAAGTCACATTTCTTCTACCAATCATTCTACTTCATACCTCTTTCTAATACATTGTACATGTAGTAGTAAGGCCATTATTATAATCATGATATAGATTTCATTATATGGATGACATCCACGCATGTATCAACAGGGCTCGAAATACTGGGTGTATG
>NC_049997.1:5776808-5786311 GCF_000003815.2 Branchiostoma floridae | reverse complement strand
GCTGGGTGCACCAGTGCACCTAATCCCCAAAATGAATTTCGAGCCCTGATCCAGTTTTATCACTTTCCCCCAAAAGTTTCCACCGTACTGTAAATGATACAAAGCATTTGCAAAATGAGCAAATATATACTGTGATGTGTTGCAAAAATATTGCAAAACTAGAAAGGCCGACATTTGCTTGAGAGCAAATACAGCATATTTCAGCCATCTCCCTCCCCATGCAACAATAGGCTATTTCAAAATCACCCATTTGAAAAATCACTTTTACTAATGACGGTTTAACCCAAAAATGAGTCTTACAAAATTCCCCCGTTCAAGAATGGACTCCAGTGCACCCTATGTGAATTTGCACAATAGACCAGTCCAGAAATACTCCCACTGAAACCTTGGCCTTTTGAATAAGAAAGCAAATCCAAAATTGAATTTAGCAAAAAAGGTCCCAGTGCATAAAAAGGTATAATAGACCAGTCTAAAAACACTTCCACTAAAATTGAATTTTGAATCATCACCCGTTCAAAACTGAATTTGAAAAAATCCCCCTTCCGTGTGCAAAAAATGGACTCTTCCATGTAAAGTAGAGCAGTCCAAAAATACATCCACTAAAATAGGACTTTGACATAATCACTGAAGTCCAAAAAATGGATTTAAAAAAAAGGCCCCCTCTATGCAAGAATGGACTCTTCCAGAACACCCATGTAAAATTGCAAATTAGACCAGTCCAAAAATAACCCTACTGAAAGACTTTGACAAACTAGAAGTCACCAAAGTCCAAAATATGAATTTTGAAAAATCCCCCCTCCGTGCGAGAATAGACTCTTCCAGCACACATTCTGTAAAATTGCAAAATAGACCTGTCCAAAAATGCATCCACTGAAAGACTTCACCAGTCCAATGATGAATTTAAAAAAAAAAACGAACCCCTCCGTGTAAGAATGGACTCTTCCAGATAACACCGGGCTCGCTGATTGGCTGCCACCCCCCCTCTTTAGGATATAGATTCAGGCTAAGTGATTGGTTACCTATCTAATTAGATTAAATAGACATATATGCCAGTAGGTCCAATCTGCAGCTGGGGGTCAACGACCTTAAGGTCATTGACCCCTCTGGCTATTGGAAAATGACAAAAAAATCCCCAAATATATCATTTTGACGTAGTCTATGACAAAAATTATACATGTGTCATTTGAATAAATATCTAGTGCACCCTTTTACCAAAATTTAGGTCATTTGGTTTTAAAACAAGAGCACAATAGCCAAAAGTGTACTTTTTGGTCATAAAATGGCCAAATAATCGCAAAATTGAGCATTTTATTGTACCGTATGCCTCAAGTGTTATTGAATCCATGTGCGCATATGTCTAGGGCACTCCTATACTAAATTTCAGGTCATCCGGTTCTAAAACCAAGGTACGGGAGCCAAAAGTGTCCTTTTTTGGTAAAAAAAATGACCAAAAAATCGCAAAAATAAGTATTTCGTTATACTGTACACCAAAACTGATATTGAATCTATATGGGGGACTTATCAAGGCACATCTGTACCAAATTTCAGCTCATTCGGTTATAATACCAGGGTACAGGGGGCCCAAATATACAGTTTTGGTCTTAAGATGACCAAAAAACCTTAATAAAATCATTTAAGAGACAGATATGGAAAAAATGAAAAAAACGTCCGAGGGTATTGGCCCACTCTACCCTTGTGCCAAATTTCAAGTCATTCGGTTGAGGAACAAGGGAGATACCGTGTTCTGAAGATTTGACAGGAGAAAGAAAGAAAGAAAGAAAGAAAGAAAGAAAGAAACATTACGAATACAATATATTTCACCATACCTATGGTATGGCTGAAATATAATTAGATAGGTAACCAATCACTTAGCCTGAATCTATATCCTAAAGAGGGGGGGTGGCAGCCAATCAGCGAGCCCGGTGTTATCTGGAAGAGTCCATTCTTACACGGAGGGTTTTTTTTTTTTAAATTCATCATTGGACTGGTGAAGTCTTTCAGTGGATGCATTTTTGGACAGGTCTATTTTGCAATTTTACAGAATGTGTGCTGGAAGAGTCTATTCTCGCACGGAGGGGGGATTTTTCAAAATTCATATTTTGGACTTTGGTGACTTCTAGTTTGTCAAAGTCTTTCAGTAGGGTTATTTTTGGACTGGTCTAATTTGCAATTTTACATGGGTGTTCTGGAAGAGTCCATTCTTGCATAGAGGGGGCTTTTTTAAAAAATCCATTTTTTGGACTTTAGTGATTATGTCAAAGTCCTATTTTAGCGGATGTATTTTTGGACTGCTCTACTTTACATGGAAGAGTCCATTTTTTGCACACGGAAGGGGGATTTTTTCAAATTCAGTTTTGAACGGGTGATGATTCAAAATTCAATTTTAGTGGAAGTGTTTTTAGACTGGTCTATTATACCTTTTTATGCACTGGGACCTTTTTTGCTAAATTCAATTTTGGATTTGGTTTCTTATTCAAAAGGCCAAGGTTTCAGTGGGAGTATTTCTGGACTGGCCTATTGTGCAAATTCACATAGGGTGCACTCGGAGTCCATTCTTGAACGGGGGAATTTTGTAAGACTCATTTTTGGGTTAAACCGTCATTAGTAAAAGTGATTTTTCAAATGGGTGATTTTGAAATAGCCTATTGTTGCATGGGGAGGGAGATGGCTGAAATATGCTGTATTTGCTCTCAAGCAAATGTCGGCCTTTCTAGTTTATAAACTTTTCTATTTGCACCCTAGCATCAGTTGTGGGGGTTGAACGGGGGTTCCCAGAGGATGTCATCCATATAAACAAATGAACACGGCCTAAGCTACGACAAAAGGTTGACTTTCAGCATATCTAATACAGGCTACATCCATTATAATATGTTAAGGGTTTATAATAGCAATGACAGTTTCACTACTAATGCTAGCTAACATGTACTTTTCTATAGTCCACAAAAAAGTGACGAAACCGCAAGGGACTGATATGTTTCATAATCAGCTTATGATATACAATTTCATGTTTGTTGGTTAATACATTTCTTAAGTGCACTACATTGTACATATGTATATATACAGAAGTTTGTATATAGTATTTTTTTTATTATATTGCACATAGTACATGTTTGTTGTTCCTATAGCAGATAGATTGGGTATCTTTGTTTGTAGTTCATGCAAGGCAAGTAGGCATGAGCTAGGTTTTTTATTCTACTTAAAGTTTGGTCTCCGCTCCTGAGGCTTTGCCAAAAATACCACACACAAACTACAAACCAAAAATGAGTCCTAACCTAATCTCCAAGCAGATCCTATGTTGGCATAAGATAGTACCAAACTGGCCAAGGAGTGTAGTCAGCCAAGAGTTGTACATTTGTCAGGTAGCCAAACACACTCCTAAGCCAGCTTCACTCCTCTGACAGTTTTTGATACTATCTTATGCTACCGTAGGATCTGCTTGGAGATTAGTCCTAAACCACTTGTCAATCATTTAGACTCCGCCTACTTTGTTAGGGCTGTAAAGTACAATCCACTTGTATTGTTTCAAAGTAAATTCTATTGTCTTGTCCTTACGATATATGTTTAATCAGTCCTTAAGACTGAGAATGACATTTAGAAGGTACATAATATGAAGTACGTTGATGAGGGTCTGCATGGGGGGGTCCTGGCAGACCGGCAACGATAAACTAGTAACAGGTAAATTGAATTGTTGAATTGTTGAGTTAACATATTCCACAAGCTAGTATGTTACAGCCAGCTGTAACTACACTCAGTCATTTTAAACTCCTCCTGAGTTTTACGATTTGACCTCACATGAACTATACTTTGCACGTGCGCATGGAAAAACATCATTCTTCTAAGACCATCTAATTTCTGTATGATTAATACTTTCTATAATCAACATCATTTGTATCCACTGTTCTCTAAACCCTGTTTCGTCTCCTTTTGACAGCAGCTTCCAGAACACTAAAACCAGGAGTCCTGGGTTCGATTCCCATGCCTAATTTTGGCTCCTCCTCACTCTTTATCTAGTATATCCTACAAGAAGACAATAGCAACCTCATATTTAGGTCCATAGAAGACTAGCAACTTTTTTTGCCTCTTTAATGGGAAGACGTTTTAAGTCTTTACAGAGTTGAAGACGTCAGGAGGACTGCTTTGACTTTAAGAACCTTAAGAGTTCTTACCTCCTTTAGATACAGCCTTGCTTGAGGAACCTGTAATACTTAAGTGTGTGGTTACCTCAGCAGGTACGAACATAAGGAATGAAAGGAAACTGTAGCGTGTGTTAGACTTCCTCTTCGATGGAGTCGGGGTTGTTTGTGAGTAGACACGGCCTGTGCGTCTGTACGCGCCTGGCGATCACGTGTAAGAGGTCCAGAGCGGAGTCTAGCTTCTCGTCCATGGTTGCCACCTGGAGGGGGGACAGAGAAGACATTTATTAGTCCATTATACAGTCAAACTTGTCTATAGCGGCCACTCAGGCGATGCTTGACAGGGTCTTCTGGGCTGCTTCAGTGGTTCGGGTGGCAGGGGAGGAGCAACACCCGACATAAGTCAAGTCAAGTCAAGTAAAGGGACTGGAGAAATGTGGCTACTGTATAGAGAAAATGGTGATCAATTGACCATGAGCAATAAGTTACACATAATTTCAGAATCCACTGATCTTTCTCACCAAGTCGCAAAATACAACTGACCCTGCCAAAGTCAAATCTACCGAAAATGACTGATATTGCCATGCACAATGTTGGTAAATTTGCAGACAAAGACTTGAGCTCTAACGTTCAAGGCATGCGTACCTTCCGCTACCGCCAAAACGGCCCTGTCAGAAACTCCAAATCCTTGCAAACTACGATTTTCAACTCGGCGCAGGGTGACATATGGCCACTGTTTTGTCGCCATATTCAGTGTTTCTGTATCTACGGGACCGGAAATCGTGTGGCTGTGGCCAGGTTTTCTGACAACGCTTCACACTGAATTCAAAAGAACACTCCACATGTATGTGTTACTATGAAATCAAGGAAGGCAATAATGCAAAATTTGGTTGCCTTGCAAAAGAGGCATGCAGGCCCTGCCATAACTGTGCCATTGCAGAATCACAGACACCATGCTGGTTTGAATACCTTGGCAGACAATATATACTTAGTAAGGAACACTGTAGGGCAAGACTTCTATTGTTGTAAGGCATATCCTCAATATCCAAATCTTAAGATGGAAAAATCTGTGTTTTGAGTCTTTAAAGAGAAGTTTAGAGTTCACATATCAAATTCTAAAGCAACTCAACTTTTACATCTGTAATGTGGTGGTCTACGGAGGTCATAATTGGATTACCTTGCGACAAATTCTTCAAGTCTGAAGATGATGTTTTAATGGCGCAATGTTCAATAACATCAAAAAGGTGTGCATTTGGTGTAAACATTTATGTTTACTGAGCAATGCTTTTCTTTTTAAAGAATGCAGATAATGAGAAAATGTTGTACATTGGTGTGACAAACACTTAAACTCCCATACCGCCCCTATGACAGGTGAAACTGCCCGGTACAAAAGTGAACAATCAGTCGTTAATGTGCAGGTGTACAATAGTAGCAGGCAGGTGAGTAAGGGTCGTAATGAGGGCGTCTTAGTGCACTAATTAAGCCTGAGCCCTTAACGAGCAGGCGTGGTCCATGTGGCACCTGCCTTAAGACATGTGGCAGGTGTCACGGCCTGATCTCTTTATAAAGTACTGTAAATGCAGAAACTTTCGCAGTGATTTAATGTTCAAGATTTTTGCTGTGGCCGCATCACCGCGAACTTAAAACCACCGCGAACATTTTTCTATGGCAGTAAGAGACTACAGTGCATGGTGCTACCGCAAAATTAAAACCACCGCGAAAAGTCCTTTTTCCCGCTACCGCAAAATTAAATCCCAGCGAACTTAAATGCATTTACAGTACTGTGCTGATCTTATCAGGAAGTAATGAATTACTGAGCTGAGTAGTAATGATGTCACTTCTTCTTCTGAAGGTAACTTGGGGGAGGGGGGATGTATATACCCTCAACACTCTATGGTACCGTATTTTCTCGATTAAAGCACACACTTTTTAAACTTTGCAAAATAAAAGTGAGTTGTTGTCAAAGTTCACTGCATACTTTCTTTGAGGTTATTGCAAGGATAACTGAGGAAAGGATCCCAAGTTGAGGAAAGGTGGTGTTATGGTTCTTTGAGCGATTTTGTAACTTGCGGTTGCTGATTTGCAAGTTTGTGTTGACAATACCAGTTGAAGAAAAGAATTTACAGAAAATTTGAAAACCTCGCTATGAATTACGTGACATAGCTTTTTCTACTAATAAACTGACAAAATCGAAATTGCTTGTCTATGCTTTACAGAAAAGGGAGCCGCATACAATGACATCGGTCTACCTTTGTACAAAGACTCCTGAGAGAAAACAACAACAACAACAACAACAACACAAAGAAGCAGAAGATGAAGTGATGCATGATTAAGAATGCGAGATGAAGAGTACTAATTATCTCCCCACTTACCCTGTAAACGATAATTAAAGAGACCATTAATCAAATGAAAAAAGACAGAAAACAAAAGGAAGTCTAAGTGCCTTGAGGGGAGGGTGTTATGTGGGTATTCTGGTAAGGTTTACAGTTATAATTGAATAGCTTGAGATGAGATAAAATCTTTAAAGTTAGGAAACATTTTCTCCATTGAAATATTTTCATCACATTTTTCAAAATCATCAAAGGAATTGTTTGGGATGCTACTTCTAAGAATGATGTTACATTTACGCATTCCAGTCATATGTCGCCCAATAGTGTCACTGACTTATTGAGTTTATGAAAAACGTACGGACAAATTCAGTTTAGGTATAGGTAGATATAAAAAATACCTTTAGTTCTACCTGTACATATGTAGGTGGAATTTTTAGTCCTGGCTATTCTAAGAGATTCAAATCTTCACCTTTGCAGCTCAATAACACTAACAGATGGTAGATAGTGGTACATATTAAAAGGAATCTCGTAATAGCATTGAAATGTATTGAATGCAGTAACACTTGCATACCTTTATCCATGTTTACATGTTACATGTATTTAGGGAAATCAAGTCGACAGACAGTGGTATAAACTACTATGATTTTCAAAATATTGTAATTTGAAACCACAGTCCATTGACTTTAATTCCTAAATACAACCTACGTTGTTTGTAAAAACAATGGATATAGGTTACCCTGTGGATAAAGGTGAACTACCATTACATTCAAAGAGAGAGCTAATACAATATTTCTTTAGTAGACCAGACTAAGATATAACATAACAATAACAATCTTTATGTCAGAAATCTGCCATATCCCATATTTTTCAAGACCAGGTGATAATAGCAGTTGGTTCCGACAAAGAAACAACTTTCCCTCAGAGTAAATGCCTGGATGCGAAACTCGAAAAAGCGTATCCGGACTAAATTATAGAGGATGGGCACATCAAAGGTGCCGAGCACACGCTAGGTCTGCTTCAGACAAAAGACTTGTAATGTGATAGGGGCTACTGTCACCTGCGCGGGGCAGGGAAATTTCATTAGGCCACAATGACACTATTTTATGGATGACATCCGTGCGTGCATTGATATTTGCATTTTCTAAAAAAGAGAAGAGAAAACTGTGGCCACATGACCCAATACCATCCCTGGTCAATCAAAATTTCATACCTGCCAGAAGATCTGCTCTTCTGGGTAAGGAGGTATGGGCCACAGTGCCCTTGTTCTCCTCTTCAACACGAATGGCAATATCTTAATACAACATTGAAATGGCAACGCTTGTGTCTTACAGTCTTACTGGAGGTGAACATACATGTAGTGTAAGACAAACCAAGCCAGGGAAAGAATGGACTGGATGATTCGTCCTGTGGTTTAGGCCACACCAATATAATTTCTTGGACCCTGGATTTTTAAAAGAATGTTTTAAAAATCCCTTAGCTGGGAAAGTAAATGGGACAATGAAGCCTGAGGACCAGGTTTGTGCCTTGGTGCATTCATTTGTATGGAAAGTTTTCCTCCCTACCCTCTAGCTTTATGATGTCCTCTTCCTAATATGTTTTCACTTTTAAAAATCCCCAAACCAAGAAATTAAATTGGTATGGCGTTATTAGCAGGATTTTTTTACTGGATATTATTTTTCTGGACATTTTTTTCCGCCCTCGCCCATTACTCTAACTTGTGGTCTCCAGAGGATGTCTTCCTTAGAATTAAGTCAGCGTGGCCTTAGCCTCACCTGCGATGGACTAATACTTGTACAACATTGTGGAATGGATAAATACCCCCACTCCTTCCCCCATCACGCACCACTATTGTTTAGTCCTTTTCCAGACAGACATTGGGAAATACCTGCCCACAAATTAAGCCCTTTCATCTCCATTGTGTACCGATGGATCAGTCCGTATTTACCGCGGTTGTTTAGTTGTACAGCCGCTCGCGCATCCCGGAGTCAACACGCGGCAGGGATCCCAGAACAAACGGTTTGATTGCGTTTGGGATTTGTCGCATTTTTTTTTCCGACGCACACATCTGGGGTAAAAGCATCTTGCTTCCCAATACCCCAGGACAAAGCTAGATTATGACATAAACTGGGGATTCTGTCACGGTAAGAACAGCTAAGAGGCAGCTTTGGTTCTATGTGGCATGCCTGTCTTCAATCAGAAAGAAACCTAGGATTTTCAGTACAGAAGAATTCTCCAAGGGAATTGTATGAGTTCTTTGCTAGGGAACAGGGTTTTGGGGTCACCTATAGAAGTGGTCACTGTGGGCCATTTCTTTTTGCCGCTGACATAAACTGGGGATGCTGTCACGGTAAGAACAGCTAAGAGGCAGCTTTGGTTCTATGTGGCATGCCTTCTTTAGTCTCCACTCAGAAAGAAACCTAGGATTTTCAGTACAGAAGAATTCTCCAAGGGAATTGTATGAGTTCTTTGCTAGGAAACAGGGTTTTGGGGTCACCTATAGAAGTGGTCACTGCGGGCCATTTCTTTTTGCCGCTGTAAGATTGCAATTTTACGGTATTTAGGTGAAAGAATAGATTGTGCACAGAATAAGAGAGGTCAATTCAATTGATCAGTTGGGTAGCACAATTACTTTTAAATTAACTGCCATTTAATATAAGAGTGCCTTGTTCCCCCTTTTACCTTGATAAAGACAAGCTATTTTTATGTCCCGCTATTCGTAAAACCATGTTATTCCTGAAAGTAGTACTGCAAGCCAAATTTGCTTTCTGAAATTAGCATAATATCCATTATCAGAAGTTTACCTTCATAACTTTAGCATCAAACATCAACAATTATAACCTTGAAAATATATGCCTAAATAGGAAAAATTGTCTCTCTCTTTCCAATGGCAAGCTAAAGTGGTTGTCTATAACAAATAAGATGTACAATGTATGAACATTTTCTTCCAGGTATGAAAGAAAGTTTGTCAGCTTCTTGAATAATAATTAGTTCACCTTTATTTGTGGGCAACCTATATCTGTTGTTTGTGTATCAAGGGATA
>NC_049997.1:5766981-5776708 GCF_000003815.2 Branchiostoma floridae | reverse complement strand
TTTTGCAAACAAACAACAAAAAGAAAGCATGGCAGCTATAGATACGTTAAACAAAGCACATGTAAAACCACAAAATAAAAGCAAAAACCAGTAACAACAGTTAACGTTAGTCCTAAACCCCTTTGCCCATATTCATTCAACAATATCACTATACATTTGTTTAAGATATAGTGCTGACAGAAAATAAGTTATTTAAGTTTCCCCACTTCCCCCCGTGTTTAAGCAGTTTACCTTGCCGAATTGCTATGTTTTTTTCTAATTTATAAAAGTATGAAACAAAGGATATGAAAGCAGACAGATTCAAAGAATGCTTACGATTTTTAAAAACAAATATTTTGCCTAAAAGGAGGATAAGATTCGACAGAATTGACCTTCTTTAAGATTAAGCAGTTTGAAACCACCATATCCATAAATACTTTGCTTTAAAAAAACAATGGATATAGGTTACCCACAGATAAAGGTGAATAAGTGTTAAATAATTCATAATTTTTGAAAGAAACGTATACCCAGGGCATTTACTGGGCTGTCCATGTACAAGACATGTTATGTAGACATGGCTTCCAAACTGTTTGGGTCAACCCTACCGTGAATGCTAATCAGTTTGGAAATCTATTCAAAAACCGCCTGATGGACACATTTCTCTCTGACTGGAGACAAGAAATAAGAAGTCTAAGCAAACTTAGTACTTATTGCAGAATCAAAAAAGATTTCTGTCTTGAAAATTACCTTTTAACTGTTTTAACAAATCTTTTAGAAATATCATTACGAAACTTAGAATTAGTGCCCACTCCCTACAAATCGAAAAGGGTAGACATCACAACACACCAGCCAGCGAGAGATTTTGTCCAACATGCCATGATAATATTGAAAATGAATCCCACTTTATAATGGATTGCCCAACTTATGACAGAGAGAGACAAGAATTGTTACAGTCTATTAAATACAAATCTGATACAATGTTACCACCTAATAAGACAGAAATGTTTAATATGTTACTATCATGTCCTGCTGATATATCTGCCTATGTCGGTCAATTTATATATAACTCATTTAAAAAACGAGACAATATTATACTGTCCTGAACCAGCACATAATGCTAGCCTGATTGTCAATACTATATACCATGTGTAAAATAGATTAGTTTCCTAGATTAGTTTCCTAGATTTTTTAGATACTAGTAACCCATGTAGTTAAACTGTTCTGTATGTATGTATTGTATGTACAAATTGCCATACACTGTATCCTGTACAGGTGTCATGCAATAAAGTTCTATTCTATTCTATTCTATTCTATTCTATTCTATTCTATGTTAACAGAGTCTTAAGTCCCACATAACATGGGAATAACAAACTTTCATGTGTCAAGTCTGAGTCAGGGTTTAAACTTCAGGTGATTGACAGTTGAAGGGCTACTGGAAGGTCAAAGGTGAGGATATGTGGGCTCAGGTCATTAATCAAGCTGTCACCCCTGTCATCTACATGAGCTCTTCCGATCTGTTTCTCCTGACACATAGGAAACACATGTTAGAGCTTTCCTAACAGGTTAAGCATTTACTGCAGCCAGCTAAGACACAGTTCACTCATAAAATCTAAATTAGGGTTTTAATGTCGAAGAAAAAAAATGATTCCCTTGAATGCATTGATGCTTTAAAGTTACATTTTTTTTTCTTTGCATTGCTGTATTGGGTAGGTTGTAGGGATACTATTCCACTCAATACAATGTGTTTGATGAACAAAAAGAATTTAATTGCAAAAATTGTCCCATCTTCGCAATTTGTGATACCTAATTAGCGATGTTTCAACTGAAACGGACAAAATCGGATGAAGTTTTAATCTCCGTCGTCCTTTTCAAACAAAGAAAATTTCAACTCTGCTGGAAAAAAACTTAATCTGTCTTTTGAGAACCATGTTGAAAACTGCCATCACATAAAACATTATTTCACCATTGATGTTTTTGTTTTAGGACATAGGGTAGGTTTTATGCAATAAATTCCTGCATACTATACCCTCCATACAATGTGTTTGATGAACAAAAAAAAATCAAGTGCAAAAATTGTCCCATCTTCGCAATTTGTGATACCTAATTAGCGATGTTTCAACTGAAACGGACAAAATCGGATTAAGTTTTAATCGTCGTCCTTTTCAAACAAAGAAAATTTCAACTCTACTGGAAAAAACACTAATCCTTCTATTGAGAAGCATGTTGAAAACTGCCCTGACATAAATCGTGATGCTTCAACTGAAATGGACTAAATCAGATGAAGTTTTAGAAAATTTCAACTCTGCTGGAAAAAACCTTTATCCTTCTATTGAGAAGCATGTTGAAAACTACCCTCACATAAAACGTTATTCCACCATTAACATAACGTAGCATTAGGTAAATTACTGCACTGGCAGATGGCAGAGCAGAAATGGCCTAGACAATGGGTCATTTAACTAAACCCCCCTCTAAAGAAATTTTAGAATGATTTAATGGTCTGCTCAAAAAGTTGTGATGACAACAAAGAGGAGATAGGCTGTAAAGGGGTTTTTGTCAAAGGTGCTATAAAACTAAAGGATGCTACAATGGCTTGTAATAAAGATAACAGAATACACAAAGACCCCTGAGTGAACACCTGCTAGCTCTACTCAAGGAGCTTTTATACGACAAAAATATAATATATATATTCTAAAGAACAGTTTTTGTAGGATTTTATCATGATAGCTTGATGTTTTTGTTATACTTCATCAAGACTATAGACTAAGTATAAATCAATGAGAAGGGCAAGTTAAAATTTAGTTTGTTGTGCTTCATTTTTGCTGTTTTCTTAATGATTCTGTCTGTAAAGCGGTAATGTTTCTTTCATGGAATACTTCGAAGGTATGGATAAAACTTCAAACAAAGTAATACAAGATATCATTAAAATCTCTGGAAAGTTACATAGATTTGTGTACTTGCCTACTTTTTCCAGAAAAAGAAGTGGGCTTTTTCTTTTCTGTAATTTCAAATGATTTGTCCCAGGACAACAGATAAAAGGCAATGATTTCTACATGGGACAAAATTGTTCAACTTTGCACATTTCCAGTGTTTTTTTCTGCAAAGCCAGACAGCTATGACGTCCCATATTGTACAGAAAGGCTTGAAAAGAGCAGGACATCTTCCCAACATGTTCCCTTCAGCTGTAATTACAGAGAAAACACCAGTGTCTGCCTCAGGGCTTCTGTTTAATGGTGCAGAAACACATCTATCAACAACATTTAAAAGTGGTGCTTCCAGCTGAAAACTACAAGTTCAAGTCCTTACTACCCAGTGTAAAAAACTTTGCCTCCCTTTAGGACCTCATGCATAATTAAGTAACGCCATCTCCGTCGGGCCCCTGACTGGGACTGAAAAGACTTTCGATGACAGATGTCAAAATTTGGCCATATGGGAGGCAATTTTGGCGATAGCAGCCGTCATGCCATATGGTCAGGAAGAAAAGGGGGGCGACTAGCCGGCTAGAAAATTAATACTGCAAATGGTATTCCCTAAATACTGTCTTCTGAGTCAGAAAGTTAACCGTAAGTGTCTATTTTGTAAAGAAAACATGGTTAAGGTCAAAAGCAATTGTAACCATTGCCAATTTAGTAGTATTCAAAAGAATGCATTGAGTGAGGAGCAGACAATGTTTAACTGACTGTTTTTTTTATCTAAGCAAAGTACTTTTCTTTTCCTTTTTCTGCAAATATGCACCTTGATGTAGGAAATGAAAAGAACTGCCTTTAAAAAGTTACATTTGGAGTACTTCCTGCAAACCAAATACAGAAGATTTGAAGCTCACGTTGCCTTAAGGTTATCAAAAGCAGATAAGAAAAGACTGGCCAATGGAGCTAAATTAAATGATCCTAAAAATCCACCATAACCTGGAGTCTTTTCACTTTCTAAAGTTTCTATTCCTACTATTCCTAAAGTTAATCTTTTTCAAGAAGTTTAGACATTGGCCATTTCACTTCTTTATAATGACTTACGGTTCTTATGGGGATTTTGCAAGCAAACTATAAAATCTTTTTCATAAGTCATTTTATCTATTTCAACACACCCAAAACTAAGAGAAAAAAAATCACAGTAGAAAGATTTTGTGCAAACTGATTTCAACTCAAAAGCCAACAAATTATCAGCGTAGAAATAAAATTTACAATTTTACAATGCTAATAAGTGAATGGGAAATGGTAATACCAAGTCCCAATTGTGTTTTTCAAGAGATTTTACAATACTGTCTAGATTAAGTATAGGAAGCTATACAAAGTCAGACACAACATAACTACCTAAATCATAGGTACAAACTTGGTCAACCCTAAAGACCCATTTCTTGTTAAAGAGAACAAACTGTTCAAGCTAACTCTAAACTATTTATGTCACTGTAAAGTTTCTAATCCATAGTGGGCTTAAAGTCTGAATAACGGTTTAAAAGGAAAAGTGCAGAAGTAAGAACAGATGTAGTCTAGATACCACTTGTTGATGTGTGCCCGCATATAGCCTCTAGGCCATCTGGAATGGATGCATGAAAAGGCAGGCAGGGCGAACGCTCGTGTCATAAACAAAGCCCCGGTATCCCCCGGGAATCGGCGCTGTAGCGTGGGGGGACGACCAAACACCTGTGAGGACAATGGCGGATGGTGGGGACGCTCAGGGACCAGAACTGAGTAGGGGGGACAGGAGGGGAACAATGAAAAGGGGAGGAGTCAGCGCAGACATTTCATCAACTTGTGCTACAGATGGCACCCTGATATACCACCACTTTCCCATGGCTTCCTGACCTGAAAAAAACCTTCTATAGCTAGGACTTGGTGTGTGTGAGGAAAGGCAATGGTTTGTATTCTACAGAAACAGGTGAAAAGAGTAAAAAAACCTTTAAGACCTTAAAATTACATATTAATTGCACCAAATTGAAATATTTTTCAAAGCACTGATATTTTGTTTGACTCACAAAAATGTAACATAGACCTTTAAAAAATTAGAACTCAAAATTAGAAAGATTGCTTCCCTTTTTTGTTATCTTAACTAAGAAATTCCTCAGTTGAGCGCTTTTTTAAAATCCAGGATATATTTTCCTTTGAAAAGCTTGACTGGATAAGTTACAACTGTTTGTTACTGAAAATATCAAAAAGTGAAAATAAAAGACAAAAAATGACAATATTTCTTTTACTAAGTTTTGTTTTATAAAAAAATCTTTATCAGGATAAGGCATTACTTTATAATATCAGAAAGACAACTCTTGGCTGATCTTTTGACAGCTGGTAAAAAAGATAAGCCTATAAAAGGTAAAAGATACAAACTGCAGGGTCCAAATATTTTGAAAGGTTGTCCGTTGTTTGACCCAGAACTGAAAACTGTGTACAGCAGTGATACACACATTGACAGTATTTAGATATGCTACAGCCCATAGGGTACAAATAGAAGAAGTCCACATATTTCTTGAATTTGGGGCATACAATATCATGTGGTGCAAACTTGGAGTACAAAAATAGCAAATGAGCATTAGGAAAAAACAGCAGCTTTTTGTTACAAAGAGGTGATTTCATATCCCCGTTGGATTTTATGTAGTTCCCCTGGTCTAAAGTAAGCTTTGGAAATGAGACTTAAATATAATGAACTTGATACTTAACTTATGGCTTAATACATAAGGATCTTTTCAATAAGAAGAATTCAAAGGCATCTGAAAAAGGAGGAAAACCTGGCAAGAGAAAGTCTTCTTTATTCAGTGAAAGTTCTGCCCACGGCGGAGGTTTCTGTGGAGAGCGGTCGGCACGTGTGAAGTCGTACGTCATCTGCTGAAGTGTGAGTCAGCATCACAAATGAGGGACGCTACCGGCCCGACCACGTGGACTATGTTTATATCAAGCCGTTTCCCCGTCAAATTATGTACAAAGGACGTGGGAATCTAGCCACAAAGGAAAGCAGTCACATATGACTGGAAACAAGCCCTTTCCTATGTTGTTAAGGTTCAGGAAGTTGCTAGGACAGAAGTTGTTTTGGTTCAAATTTTTGCAACATGCGGGCAGGAAAGCCGTTACATTGGGCCAGCTGACTTCGCCTTTAATATGCAAATGAGTCATCTGTTTGGCTAGACGTGCCCTGCATCGGGTAAATTGGACTGGACGCCCGGTGGGACGCACATTAGGGGTGACAAAGGCGGTAGCACAGGCTGGCCGCGACACAAAGGGGCAGTGGTTAAACTGGACTATTCGTCAGGGGGGCGTAATTATGGTCCAAACAAAAAGGGCAACGCGTCTGTCCCGAAGCACGTGCACACGCCATCCTCTCAGCTGGCCCGCTTCACATGAGAAAATTCCCCGACAAAAACCATCACGAGTGAAATGCATGGAAAGGGTGTCATTACCCCTGCGAACATTTTCTCCTTGGCTGACTTTTTTTTCTGAGAGGAATTTTTTTTCGTCCTTTTTTTGTGTGTGTGCATTTCACGTGGATGCGCGCTCCCTTCAGCTGGCAGGCTTCGCGTGAGAAAATTTCCGTGACTGTATAAACGTGTAATCATTTCCACTGTTCGTAATAACGGTAGACGTAGGACTAGAAAAGCAATCCGTCCTTTCACTAACTCAAATAAAAAACATTAGCAAAACGTTGTTTCAGAAACATAACTGCAAAAAAAGGAAAAAGGTAAAAATCTAAACACTGCTTTAGACTTTTTGAAAACCACTGGAAAATTTGCCCATCTGTTGCATCAATCCTTCTTTGTACCCATTGAACACCCCTCTCTTTCTTCTACCTTGTGCGGAGCAAAACACATTGTCATTAAAACCGCAGAAAGTGATTCTTTTTTTTTTGCAACTCTTGCACACAACGCCTTATCTTAGCTTTAGTCAACAGTAATAATTGATGAAAATGCTCTCCTGAAAGCAACTATTGAAAAGAATATTATTTATGATAAATCCTAAAGCTGTAAAACTTTTTCCCTAGGTGGCTACTATGTATTGTAACTATGACAAAATAATAGTCTATACAGTAATGTAAGTCTACCTTAAAGTCTTAAATCTTAAGGTTCTCTACGCTAGGAAAGGGAGTTAATATTGTTACAAATCGTACAATATACATCCTTGGCTAGACTAAACTGGGCTATTATAAATCACTAATATCAACCGATTTTTATTATGAATGCAATTTGGCACTTCTTCAGAAAAGCTTTGCCAGGCCTGGGAAATATTTGATAAAATCACCACATTTTGGGACCTGTTGGTGCTTGTGTCTTATCTTCCTTGGCCACACACAATCCTAGAGGAAACACATTGCTGAAGAGAGGACCTTCACCCTTAGAAACCTGCATAATAAATGTCCCTATCATGACCCCAAGCTTATCCATCAAGTGCTGTCAAACAAGCTAATCTGGTCTGGCCAAATGGTTCTCATGTTTCCATATACAGTCAAACCTGTCTATAGCAGCCACTCAAGGGCCTGGAGAAATATAGCCACTATAGACAGGTGGCCACTATAGAGAAAATGCTGATCAATTGACCATGAGCAATAAGTTACACATAATTTTAGTACCCACTAATCTTTCTCACCAAGTAACATTGTCTTGATTGTCTCAGAATTCAACTGACCCTGCAATAGTCAAATCTACCGAAAATGATTGATATTGCCATGCGGAATGTTGGTAGATTTGCAGACAAAGACTTGCACTCTAACGTTCAAGGCAGGCGTACCTTCTGCTACTGCTATAACGATCCTGTCGAGAACTCCAAATCCTAGCAAACAACGATTTTAAACACGGCGCAGGGTGACTTACGGCCGCTGTATGGTCGCAATAGGCAGTGTTTCTATATCTACGGGACCGGAAATCGTGTGGCCGTGGCCGCGTTGAACAGGTGGCCGCTATAGACTATTTTTTAATGGGCTTAGGTCAATGGGAAAAATCCAAGGGACCGACAAAAAGTGACCGCAATGTCCAGGTGGTCACCATGCAAAGGTGGCCGCTAATACAAGTTTGACTGTACATGTTGCTTCAGCTCTCAATCCTGTATTACTGAGAGTGTAATGTACTCTAAAAGACTAAAATGGGCAAAATCGTCTTACAAAAATGCCCCTGAAGTTTTACAGTTAGTTGCTAGAGGGCCCAAACCTACAACACCTCATTATATCACAAGCTTTTTGCACACAAAAAGGCAAAACCAAAGCAAAAGATCAAGACAAAAGGTCTGGGACCGAGGGTGATGCGGTCATACCCAACACATGTTTCGAATTGCGAAATGCGCCGGAGGTAGTAGTGCAAATTTGGCACCCTCGAATAAAAATTGTTACAACAGCAATTCCAACGTCCGAATCAGGTATTCGAATTTTTGACCGCGCCGAGTACGTTCGAAATTTTTGATGGAAGCCTGTGTGATAAAACTTCGAAGCCTGTGCGATACGGATTACATCACCTGGTCTGGAACACTTGTATCGAAGTCAACGTTATTGCGGCCCCAGGTATAGACTGTGATAATGATGAAACATGTGGAACAATGTGGGCATGGATGGGGCAATAATCAAATCATATCATATCATATCAATGTCATTGGATAAGAGGCAGTAATTTACACAGGTAATTGTGTAATCAGGTGTTTACATGACTCCAGGTGGTACAACATTGCATCAAACCATTGGGTAAGGTAAGGCCATGTTCATTTGATCCAGAAGGTTCTAGATATTTAAAAAAAATTGTAACAGCTGTTGCAAAGCTTCAATCCAAATTTTTAAAACCCTCAAACCTTCCTCCCCTGTAACTACTTGTAAGAAGTACAATGTATCTATCATAAGTCTTCCCAAGAAGGAAGACTTTCTAAATCTGTAGCCATTTCCGGATTCTTCAGAATTTAGCCAATCAAAACTCAGGTTTGGAAATGACGTCATGAATACTGCTCAAAATTGTCTGGTACATCTAAGCATCTTTTACACCAGTGCTATGGCCGAGTGGGTAGCCTGTTCGGTAGGTCGTGAGTTCGATCCCTGGCCGAGTCATACTAAAGACTTTAAGAATGGTACATGCTGCTTTCTCTGCTTAGCACTCAGCATTCGGAAAGAGTATGGAAGTTGAACACACGCCACTACCAGTGGACTAGCCCCCTGTTGTAGTGATTGCACAAAGTTGTGTGACCCAGGGCTACTGAAACGGAGATGGGCACCACCCTATGCGCCATCAGGCGCGGGAAGGAACTTTGACTTTTTTTTGACATAGCATCTTTGGCCCCCTCATTCTGACTGTGGTTGGCGTTCATGGAGTGACTGTAAATACTCAAGGTTTAGAATGTACCAACAATTGCACAGTGGAGTGTGTTTTTTACTTGGACCTTCAGTCCCTCACAGTCCGACAATTACCGTGATCTACAGCTGCAAAACGTCTGCTCAAACATTATCTTCACAAAATGCCACTTTGCATTTTCGCAAACAGGTTGCCTTTCTAGTTTTACATTGTTTTACTGTGTATTGTTCATAATACATGCCCAACCTGTCTGGAACATAAGGCATATATGACCTCAGACGACCCTACGCTCATCGATCAGCTAGTGCTGTCACCTGCGGGGCCTTTGACAGGATGTTCACTTATAGATTGCTTCCTATTGCCACAGACAAACAATGAGATATTTCAAACGGCATGACGATATCATGTTTTGCAATTATTGAGGACAGGTATTGTTCAATTGAGTGTGACAATGCTCCCAGGTGGAAGTCTTCAGGTGACGCAAGGTGTGAGGTAGAATGAGCAAGGACAATA
>NC_049997.1:5755986-5764754 GCF_000003815.2 Branchiostoma floridae | reverse complement strand
TGTTGCAATTGACCATTGTTTGGAGTATCGTCTATTCACAAGTTCTCACATACTGAATCAGGTCCAGGTTCTGGTCCAAACCTGGACCTGATCCTCTGGACCTAAACTGGACCTGGACGTGAATTTTCTGTACCGGTACCCACCCCTATTCAGAGCACAGTATTTTCCAGATCGTGTAATGGTGATCGTGTGATGTAACAGCAGGGTTTTTGGCTCAGACCCTGGAGGTTCTGGGTTCGAATCTCCTGTTGCCACCGATATTGTGCCCTTGGGAAATGCAGTTATCACGATCTTCCTCACTTCACTCACAGGTGGAAAAGAGTACATGGACTTTGGTTGTGGCTCGGATGAAACGTTAAATGGAGATCCTGTGTTTGAGGAGAGCCACACTGAACACTTTAGGCCACACTGAGCACTTTAGGCCACAACAATTAAATTTGTTGGCTCTCAGATTTTTAAGAGAATTTTCAAAAAACCCTTTTTACTGGGGACGGGAAAAAAAATTTGCCCATTCCGTCCTCTGTGAGCAAAATTTAATCCTCAAAATGCAGGAAATAGTATTTCAGAGGGTCTGGATTTCAAAATTTTCCTTGGAATATGCCTCCAGACCCCTCTAGGAACATTGCGTCAAAGCCATTCAAAATCGAGGGGACGGAAAATGATTTCTGGCTGGCTACAACCCTCTGCAGAACCGTGTACTTTGCTACCATGGCGACCAGACCATAACCCACGCCAAGGCTACACGAGGTCACAGAGGTTGACCGCTGTGGCGTACAAAAGTCTCCCACCGTTTGACCCCGTGTGGTTGATAAGGTAATAGTGTGGGTTTCAGAATGGGGATTTTTCAATCGGCCGACCAAACAGGTCATTCTCGGCAATGAGTCATGGTCAGTGCAGCTGGGGAGTTATGAAGTCAGGCCTTTTGTTAAGGGCTAATTTTGGTCTTCATGCACATGGTGTCCTTATAGAAAAATTCCACCAGGAAAGAAATTAAATCATATTTCTTACAAGGGTCTGCATGGGGGGTCTATGCTCAATTCAGAAGAACGACTTACGCTAAGTTTAGTAGAAGGACTGCTAAAGTTCCGTCTCGTGGAAACTTACTTGAAGAGACTTTATTCCAAACTGGCTGAACTGTTACTGAGGAGTCAGTGGTTAAGGTTCCGGTTCGGAATTTCAAGTGTCCAGATATCTAAATAGTCCCTAAGAATAAGACGCAAATCAGAGGTTGTCTCCATAGTTTTAGCTCTAGATTTTTCGGCTATCGCTTTAAAAGTCTGAATGCTTGTTGTTCGTAGCGTTTTATGGTGTTGGAGATTTGATCGTGCGGCGAACACTTCCTGGTATTAGTGCGCGCGATAGCGGTAAAGCGTTTCGTCGCCTGATTACCCAGATTATGCGTTCTATGTGCGTTTTGGGTGTTTTAGCGCCATCGGAGCTTGCGGAAAACGTATCGGATAACTTTTTTTTCTTTTTACTCAGTATACAGAAGAAGTCTTGACCTTCATTGCCATATGAGTCATTATCCCAGGAAAATTCATTTTTTCCGTGTAGCGGCCTGTAAAAAATGGCCCCAAATTAGCAATTTTTTTTATGAAAAGCATAATATTATATTTTTGATGGTTTTTACCAAAAATAACATTTCTACAGAAAATGTCAAATGAGTCTGTCGGTCAGCGACAACACACCCTTTTCCATCGGAAACATTGAATTATCCGAAAAACGGTGTTTTGAGAAGCGTTAGTGCTTTTCTCAGAGACAGTCAAATCGGCCCCAAATCCTAAAAAAACTCCGAACCGGAACCTTAAGGACTAAAATATAGGAGAACTGAACCAACTTAACATAGGGGTGTCAGTCTGACCAAATACAACATAAACCATCACAGGTGGCGTTATCACAATAAAATCAAGGAAGGCACAGAATTTGGTCACCTCAGCCTCTATATGAATAAGACAATGGAAAATGCAAAAGGACATGAAGCCTATTTATGTTATCTGACATTGAATACTGTCAAACCTACCTAAGAAGACCACTCAGGGGACCCATAACTCAGATGTGGACCTGTGGTCATTATAGACAGGATTCTTAATGCTAATGTGTCAATAAAAAATATCATAAAGGACCACCTTGGCCAGGTGGTCCTTTTGTAGAGGTGGTCATTTGCAATACAGTCAAACCTGTCTATAGCGGCCACTCAAGGGACTGGATGGAGAAATATGGCCACTATATAGACATTTAGCCGCTATAGAGAAAATTGTTGATCAATTGACTATGAGCAAGCTATACATGATTTCAGTTCCCACCAGTCTTTCTCACCGAGTAACATTGTCTTGATTGGTAAATTTACCGACAAATTTAAAGACTTGCACTTTAATGCTCAAGGCATGTATACCTTCTGCTACCGCCAAAATGACCCTGTCAGGAACTCCAAATTCTCGCAAACTACAATTTCCAACTCGGCGTAGGGTGACATAAGGCTGCTGTATGGTTGCAATAGGCAGTGTTTCTGTATCAACGGGACTGGAAATCGTGTGGCCGTGGCCGCATTGGACAGGCGGCCGCTAAGCCTATTTCTTAATCACTACGAATCCAAGGGACGAACAAAAAGTGGCCACTATGGCCAGGTGGCTGCTATGCAAAGTTGGCCGCTAATACAGGTTTGACTGTATATTTAACAATACAGGGACTCTACTGTACCATGCATGAGTAGGGGTGTACAGACCTGTTCCTCCACCCTGGATAACCTGGCCACTATGGTGAGTTTGGAGCGGTCCAGACCCTGCTCTCGACCTGTTAGATATGCCCCTGGTTTCCCTAACGTCTGATCCAGCCTGAAAAGGAAACACACCAAAAATCACTAGTAAAGCTGAAAATATCACGGAAGCTCATCTGTGTTGGTAAGTAATCATAGTACAATGCTAATCTTTCTTCCATTACAGAGGTACACACAGATCAAATCTTCAACGTCCACTGTTGCCTCCTTCCTGGCACAATTGACCAATCGCTGACATCACGTATTCACAAGATCACCTGTTGATAAGATCACGTGTCTGTAACTCTCATGAGTTTACGTTCTGAAAAGATTAGTTATCAGTAATGATCCTGAAGAAGGCGACAGTGGTAGTTGAAAATTTACCTTTGTGCTGGAAAACAGTTTAGCATAATGAGTTGAATATATTTTAGACTGTCATGTTATACAAACATTTCTGAACAAAGGTCAATCAACGGAGGGTTTAAATGACATTTGTTATTAGCCAGGGACTACACCTTGATAAAAAGAAAAGGAACAAATTTCTTGAACAAATTATATTGACTTTTGTGAATGTCTGTACATAATAACCGACCACCTGTCTTGATTCTCCTGATATGTAGTCTAAGACCAAAGGTCCCTGATTTGTGATAAAAACGTACTATTAGCAATCAAGATTTTGAACATTGGTGTCTTTTTAAATTGCTGTACTTAACTCTTAGTGCAATTCTCCCTGGAGGAGCACATGTAAATGCCAACACAATTCAGACTTAACTAAAAGTCTGCAACGTGGTATGTGAATAAAGATTTCAAAATTTCAAGAGGAACACCTCGGACCTTCTCTGGAGTTCCTTGATGCGCACCATCATGTTGACATGTCCCTGGGAATATTGCTCAATAACGTCTCGAACGTCGTAAGGTTTCCGAGCTTGCTGCGAGGAAAATCAGTAGAAACAACCTTGTGAGTAATTTCACTTTTCTCAAATAAAAGAAATTAAGAAAGTACAAAATATTATTATCAAATAATTCAGAAGTGAACACATTATTGTTCTTTTTAGTATACTCTGCGTCAATACAAAATACTGTAAATGCATTTAATTTTGTGGGGATTTAATTTCGCAGTAGCGGGAAAAGGGACTTTTCGCGGTGGATTTAAGTTTGCGGTAAAGTGGTCACCGCGAAAACCGCCAACATTAATCCACCGCGAACATTTCTGCATTTACAGTAGTTTGAAAAATGCATTGAAGTAAAAAAATAAACTTCTGTACCGTCAACTACAAACGACAAAACATGCTAATAGATATTGACATCTAAATGACATTTAGCTTTGGGAAGCTAATAACTAATAAAAAAGGAGTCTTTTTTCTTTTGTATTAAATTTAGTAACATTTCTTTTCAAGAAAAAAGAAGTGATGATGAACAAGTCTCTCAATTACTATCCATACAAGGGACAAGAGCAGAATTATTTTTTTCAAGATTTCTAAGTTGGATTGTCCCTGGCAAGTAAAAGTGCAGATCGGGCAAGCGCATGTCCTACGCAACTCGCCTGATCGGGCAAGTAAGATTTTTTCCACGAGAGAGATTTTGATATACTTTTAAGAGTCACGGCAAGAAGCATATTGCCATATTGGTCAACGCAGCAAAATAGAGCTAATAATAACAGAATTCCATCGCTGGAAGTGAAAATACATAAAAATGCTAAATCTCAGGCAAGTGAAATGTTGGTATGGGCAAGTAAATTTTTCATGCACTTGCCTGACAGGACAAGTGTATTTTAGAAAACTTTACAATCTTAGGCAAGTGAAATGTTGGTATGGGCAAGTAAATTTTTCATGCACTTGCCTGATAGAACAAGTGTATTTTAGAAAACTTTACAATCTTAGGCAAGTGAAATGTTGGTACGGGCAAGTGAATTTTTCATGCACTTGCCTGATAGAACAAGTGTATTTTAGAAAACTTTACAATCTTAGGCAAGTGAAATGTTGGTATGGGCAAGTGAATTTTTCCTGCACCTGCCTGATAGGACAAGTGGATTTTAGAAAACTTTACAATCTTAGGCAAGTGAAATGTTGGTACGGGCAAGTAAATTTTTCATGCACTTGCCTGATAGGACAAGTGGATTTTAGAAAACTTTACAATCTTAGGCAAGTGAAATGTTGGTACGGGCAAGTAAATTTTTCATGCACTTGCCTGATAGGACAAGTGGATTTTAGAAAACTTTACAATCTTAGGCAAGTGAAATGTTGGTACGGGCAAGTAAATTTTTCATGCACTTGCCTGATAGGACAAGTGGATTTTAGAAAACTTTACAATCTTAGGCAAGTGAAATGTTGGTACGGGCAAGTAAATTTTTCATGCACCTGCCTGATAGGACAAGTGGATTTTAGAAAACTTTACAATCTTAGGCAAGTGAAATGTTGGTACGGGCAAGTAAATTTTTCATGCACCTGCCTGATAGGACAAGTGGATTTTAGAAAACTTGTCAAACCTTGAAATACTGGATTCCACATTTTCTTACATCTTATGGTACCTAGTAGAGTTACAATGTATTAAAGGGAGTTCATGTCACAAAATTCCCATACCTGAAATTTCCTCCTAGCTACGAAGTATCTAATCCTTCTGATGACTCGTATCGCTATCTTGTGCTGCTCTGACAACCTGCAGAAAATGATAATGATAATAATAATAATCAGTTTATTCTCCGTGATACAGTTCTGAACAGATCAACATATTTCATAATCTTTGCTTTTTATTGTACAAACGTCACAATAAAAAAAAGGCATAGAGAGACAATAATGCTATATGGCATAAGACTGGGAGCGACAAAAAGCACATAGAAGGTATAAAGCTTACAAGTATATTAATTATAGCAGTAACAGATGTATTACATATGCCACTCTTTTAATAATCTACTTTAGGTAGTGACTGCCAAGGGCTCTCTGTAGCTCAGAAAAGTTTTGCAGCTTAAAATTCTAAAAATGCTACTAATACATTGATTTTATTCAAATTTTGCCAAAGTTTTGTTTCATTATTGACGACTCGATGTACATGCAATGAGGACAATTTGATATTGTCTGTAAGTATTGAATGAGTGAGTTTGTTGAATGGGAACAGAAAAGGTGAAATATTTGTCCTGAGCAATGAAATTCTAACCAGAGATGGAGGGATTCACACTAAGGAGTTCATTTGGTCCAAGGAGGGTAAAAAATCACTTTTAACCTCCTTGTTTGGTCATTGGCAGTTGACATAATAAAGGCTCAGAACTGAGGAGTCAAAAAGAATAAAGCAAAAAGCATAATTGAAAAACGCTCAATAAACTAGAAAGTGTATATCAGAGCATACCGCATTACATGGTCCAACCAAATAGGGTCTGCTAGTCACTACAAGTCTACAAAGTCTTAAAGTCCCAAGGGTCTATACTGGAGAAGGACTGCAGTTTGTAGTCCTTATAAGGAAGGAGTAGACGGGTACCCCTCATCAAAGGCTTCTTCAGGATTAGGGGATACATCAAAGACTTAGAGAGGATTCCTCAAGCTATCTTTGAAGACTTTAAGGAAATTGGACATAAACCTTTTAGCCAGTTTGGATTTCCCGCTCTCTTCTTACACTGATAAATGCTGCAAGTTTTTGACTTTTTGTTGATCTATTTAGTTATTTTATCCTTTGATTGTTTTGCTATTTGTATGCCAGTAGCTAAAACTTTGCTTGTCTGTTTTTTTCTAGATATTCTGGACAAGCAAGTGACAAAAGTGCAAAACAAGCGCATATTAAAGACCCGGCTTTTGAAGGGTGTCTATAAGGGTCCCCTCAGAAAATTCAACCTACTGAAATGGCTTTTCCTGCATTTTGGGAGGATTTCAAAGCAAGAAACTGTCAATAACAGTGCTGTCAAGTGTATGTGTGCGTGTGTTTGCATATGTATGTGTGTGTGTAACAGTGGGGTTCTAGCGCTGCCAAACTGACCACGCTAACAGCTCTTGAGCTTTTGGTGTTGTGGTTAGCACGTTGGATTTGTGATCCGGCTGCCCGGGTTCGGCGCGGGTTCGAATCCCGGGAGTCGGGGTGCTGTTTCTTTCTGTTCTTACTCGCCCCTCTGAATTTCTATGTGTGTGTGTGTGTGTGTGTGTGTGTGTGTGTGTGTGTGTAAGAGGGTGTGTGTCTTTTGACACAAAAACCTCCAGATCTGCCTATGAGCATGTTTTGTGCTAAGGTGAAATTGTGCCCAAAATGGTTGCATGTTACTAGTATATCTACTCATAGTTAAATTGCAAGGTGTTACCAAGTTTTGAGCACTTTCATGCCCGTAGACAGGGGGGGGGGGTTGGGGGGGTTCAGAAGAACACGCTCAAAAGGTCCGCTTTTTCAGGCTCGAAGGTCCACTTTTTCATGTCCAAGATTTTTTTTCAAAGGCATGACTGATTTGCATTTTTCACTGATAGACATTTCAGTCAATTTTAGTGAGACTATCAGCAAAATTTGCCCCAGAAAGTGCAGGAAATGGCTTTTCAGAGGGTCCAGATTTCAAAATTTCCCCGGACCTCCATTGGGACGCCTCGCGCCTTTGGTGTCGGACATGGTGAAAATATGTTGAGGGAGTTGGCCTCAAAGACTTATGCCAAGAGCCTTGTCTTTTAATAGAAATTCCATTAAACTTCGACAGCAATTTTGCCCGTCAAAAAGCAGGAAATGGCGTTTCAGAGGGTCAATTTTCTGGGGGAGCATGCCCCCGGACCCCCCTAGATACCTCACGCCAAAGCGCCTGCGGCGCTCGATGGTCCCACAAGTACTAAAAAGAACCCCCACAACCAAAATCCTGGCTACGGGCATGACTTTTAAGTATTACTTGACTTCTACCAACCCCTATACATAACTCACCACTGTATTTATCATTGTACCTGTTGATGAAAGCGTTATGGTTTGAGTTCTGTGAGTGACGTTGACAAATGAGTGTGTGTAGATGCATGGCCCCAAGGGATTAGCTACACCTGAACATCACTGTTTTACAATAAACAGGTTTCCTCTAGTGAGCTTAGGCAGTGTCAAGTTAATTTCTTGGTTTGCGGAATTACTATTCAGACTTATCTAGACAAAAAATGAATCACTTTCCACATCATATAGGATACAAATGTTTATAGTTCAGTACTTGTCTTACCAGTTGTTGTAAAAAATTTGATCAAAATAGGTAAATTTCATTGTTTGAAATGCAAACAAGTCTAGTGTGTTGACTTTTCAGAGAGCTCACTTGGGTCTAGGCCTTTTTGGGATCTGGACGATTTGGCCCGGTCAACTGTACCTGAAGCAACTCGGCTAGGGTTGCAGTTAGGCTGTTGGGTTCCGTTTATACGCTAATTCGCTAATGCTACACGATTATTCGCTAATGCTACACATATAGATAAAAAATATGCGCACCTGACGAAGGAAAATCTGTTCAAATACCTTATGTTATCATCTAACTACGATATACTGGAAAAACTCTGTAAGCTCGTCCACGCATGTTTTAAGAAGAGAGAAGAAGCATGTAAACTGTAGTATATATGTATAGCTTTCCGATTACTTACATATATGTACCAAACTGACTGCATTTAGCCCCAATGGGGCATGAATATGCAATAAACTTCATTGTCATTGTCATTATAAATCACGTAGCCCAAGTGTAAAATGGAAAGAACTGGAGAAAAATTAATGAAATTTTGCTTCATTTCACACTTTTTGTACATTCCCTTTTGACCCATTTCACCCCATTTTGCACCTTGTTCATACCCAATATTATAGCCTGGTATGCAAGGGCTTTTTAACTTAATTATAGCTGCTAGGTGACTTCGTCCTCTCAAGCAATGGCTGAGTCTCTCTGTCTCTTTGCTGCCAAGTCTTTTTCACCTCTCTTTGCATGTGAAGACGAAGACACTTGGCAACTGTGATAGGTTTTGACCATGCTATTAACTTAAAGTTTAAGGTTAGGATGTTACACTGTGTTGAACGGGGAGTTAGGCTGAGTTGGTCTAATTAGCCATTGGCTGAG